>NC_041228.1:81278765-81288611 GCF_002837175.3 Physeter macrocephalus
TTGTATATATGTACCACATCTTCTTTATCCGTTCGTCTGTCGATGGGCATTTAGGTTGCTTCCATGTCCTGGCTATTGTAAATAGTGCTGCAATGAACACTGGGGTGCATGTGTCTTTTTGAATTATGGTTTTCTCTGGGTATATGCCCAGTAGTGGGATTGCTGGGTCATATGGTAATTCTATTTTTAGTATTTAAGGAACCTCCGTACTGTTCTCCATGGTGGCTGTATCAATTTACATTCCCACCAGCAGTGCAGGAGGGTTCCCTTTTCTCCACACCCTCTCCAGCATTGCTGTTTGTAGATTTTCTGATGATGCCCATTCTGACTGGTGTGCGGCGACACCACATTGTAGTTTTGATGTGCATTTCTCTCATAATTAGTGATGTTGAGCAGCTTCTCATGTGCTTCTTGGCCACCTGTATGTCTTCTTTGGAGAAATGTCTATTTAGGTCTTCTGCCCATTTTTGGATTGGGTTGTTTGTTTTTTTAATATTTTTATTTATTTATTTATTTATTTATTTATTTATTTAGGCTGCCCCAGGTCTTAGCTGTGGCACTAGGGGATCTTCTCTGTGGCATGCGAGATCTTTTAGTTGCGGCACGCACGCAGGATCTAGTTCCCCAACCAGGTGTCAAATCCGGGCCCCTTACGTTGGGAGCTCGGTTGGAGTCTTACCCACTGGACCACCAGGAAAGTCCCCATTTTGTGGATTTTACAAAAACATTTTTCATTTCATTTGGTTTGTTTTTCTCCCTTTCTTTTCTAGGTATACTCAAATACTGTAATCTGTTCCTCATATTTTGTGCCATCTCAATTTTTATTTCTCTTTGTGAAATCAGAAGATTGAACCGTTAAACTTTTTTTTACATATGAACACTGTCAGCTTTTGTTGGGATGACCTATATTTTGTATGTATGGTGACCATTATTAGAATTCCTTTTAAAGGATGCTGTTACCTTTCTGTCTTTGTTGGTTTTTAGTGATCTGAATCTAGTTGCAGATCATTAAGTTATTTGTATGAATAGTTACTATGATGATTCTTAATAAGGTGGGTTTTTTAATCAACTTTTTACCTCAGTTGGAATAAAAAACCTAGACAACAAGACAAGCTTAGCTGTTTTGACTGCTGTGGTTCTTCAGCCTGTCCTGAGCCAGGTTTTCCTTCAGAGCTTTAGTGAAGGTGACCGTAAGGAAAAACCGATTCATTCCTCTGACTCCTGGATTGTCTTGTGTATTGTGGCTTCATCTTTTTGTTTCTAAGTTTCCGTTTTCTTTGAAAGTGGTCTACACAGTGAGGTTTGTGGTTATAAACATCGTAGAATTGAAGTAGGCTTTGTCACCTGTGTATTTGGAAAGTCATATATTTCGGATTAAAAATCATACACCAAAGATTTCTCAATTTTGATAGTTAAAAAAGGCATCAATTTTTTGTTTAAATAACATTAAGTTGCATTTATAGTTTTAAATGGTTTGTTACTGGGAAGATACTATTTGAAAGTTTTCTAGAATGGACTAATTTTTATGAATCCAAGATCTTTGAAGAATAATAAACATCATTAATATAAAGCATTTTAATGTATCAGATACTTTCATATCCATTATTGTCTTAAAATGGTCAAACATAAATGTCATTATCCCCCTCTACAAGACGAAAAGGAGTCTGTTTAGGTGATGCAATCAAGATCATTTGGCTTGTAAGTGACAAAATGGGACTTGAACACAAATCTATAGACTTCACGTTCTTGTTCTACCCGCTGTACCAAACTGCTGCTCTGAATAGACAGTTTTTACCTAGAAAGAAGTGTGGAACGGCGTGTTGCGAATTTCTGAAAAAGTGCATATTACTTGCTGACTTGTGACACTGCAGATGAGATGGGAGGGAGGCTCTGCTAACTCAGTCAGGTGAAGAAAAATGTTTGTCAAATTGTGATTTTCTCTGCAGCAATTGATTTGTAGGCCCCGAGACGTTAGGTATCATTTTTATCTTTGTTTTCTGCTGCATGGAGTGAGATCTTTATTGTTAATACGAAAGCGAGAAAGCCCAGCCCTACGTGTCAACAAGTTAAAGCATTGAAATTCCACAGCTCACCAGATGTAATGGAGCTCAAACGAGGAAGTGCTGCTTTCCTACCAGTTCTGGCAAAGCCGGAAGGCTCCACCAAGCTGCCTGCCTCTATGCCAAGTCCTGACAGTGGAGCAGGTGTTCTGTAGGCAGAAAAAGCACAGTGAAGCCTGCCAGGCACTTGAGTAAAGTTAAGAAGGTGTAATGGTCGTGTGTGTTTTTCTAGGAGTAGTAATCCTCAAAGTATGGTGGTGGGACCAGCAGCATCACCTTGGAACCTGTTAAAAATGCAAATTAGGTGGCCCCATCCCAGACCTACTGAATCAGAAACTCTGGGTGTGGGGCCCAACAATCTGCTTTAACAAGCCTATGATTCTGATTCATGCTGAAGTTTGAAATGTTCTGTTCTGGAGTCACACGAGGAGATAAAGACTGTAAGATAAAGGTTTAAAACTGGCCTAGGAAAAGTAGTGCTGGCAATATATGAATACATTTAGTTTTATATTCAGGAGATACCTTATAACTCAGTGCAGAATGATCCTTAAAGACAGAGAGCAGTCATAACTGATACTAAGGCATCTGGTTTCTGTCTGCACTGTGCACTTCACTTGTTAATGCATATATTTAGGTCTTGTTATAAAGATTTCTATTTCTGATTTTCAAGAAACAGAACTGAATAGAGCAGGTAGAATCCTTTACCCAGAAGCCATACCTGTAGGAAGCCCAGCCATAGCATTGTGCTGTGTTACTTAGTGGACTTTAATGAAGCAAAGTAGCTGAAAGATGATAGTCTCCCTTCTGAGTCCTAGACTCACAGCCAACTCTGTAGAGATGATATTGTCATGGCACAAATCTAAACTTAGAGATAGGCAGACAGACGATAGAATTGGGATGCTGAGGAAGAGATGCGATGAGGGCATGTTGACTCTCAGCTAGTTGGGTTGGATGGATGGATAGATGGATGGAAGGAAAGATGGATGGATAGATAACAGAGGGAGGGAGAGAAGGAAGGAAGGAAAGGAAAGGAGGGAGGGAGGGAGGGAGGGAGGGAGGGAGATGGCAGAATTGAGATGCTGAGGAAGAGAAGGGATGAGGAACATGTCAACTCGTACTAGGTGGGTCAGTTTGGGCATATTTGAGAGTTACTCATAGGGAAGTGGTCATCGCTTAGTTTATTCAAGTAATGAGGCAGTTTATTGTTAAAGAAAAGATTGATTTAAGTGCTTATTTGTATCTATTAAAGAATACATTTTTATTGTGGAAAAAAGATAATAATAGAAAGAAGAAAATTAAAACTTAGCTCTATATATATATATATAATCCTTTCATTTAAGAATAAATTGCTTAATTTTCTGGTACAGTTCATTCCAGCAGTTTCTCCTTATATTATATTAATAATATATATGGTCCTACCAGCTTGGAATCTCATAGGTCATATAGGCCTGAGTCTGTTTCTCTAATTCAACAATATAACAGGAGCTCCACCCACAGTGTCATTAAATACATTTTTTTGAATTAGGATTTTTAATGCTATCATTTGTACAGCGTTTTCATGATTTATTTTTCTACTTTTAGAAAGTTAGATTCTTTGCTATATTTCACTCTAATAAATGAGTATGATTAATATTTTAGTGTGTGTTTTTCTCCACATCTCTGATTATTTCATTGGTATAGATGAAATAACATCTATACCAATAAGAGTGACTTTGTTGAGTAAAAGTGTATGAACATTTTTAAGGCCTTTAATTACCCAGTTGTGTACAGAAGTGAGTATACTATTCATGAACCCAGAGAAAACTAAATTTTTCTAAGATATCCGATCTTGTACTGGAAAATTTTTTAACCTCTAGAGATTTTTAAGATAGCTTATGTATTAGGTACTATTTTATTTCATTTTTAAATTAAGTTTCTTTTTTTTTTTTAATTTTTTTTTTTTGGTTGCTCCAGGTCTTAGCTGTGGCCGGTTGGCTCCTTAGTTGCAGCTCACCAGCTCAGTTGCAGCACGTGTGCTCCTTAGATGCAGCAAGCAAACTCTTAGTTGCAGCATGCGAACTCTTAGTTGCAGCATGCGAACTCTTAGTTGCAGCATGCATGTTGGAACTAGTTCTCTGACCAGGGATCGAACCCGTGCCCCCTGGGTTGGGAGCATGGAGTCTTAACCACTGTGCCACCAGGGAAGTCCCTTAGGTACTACTTTAAATAGTAGCTAGTGTGTATGCCAAGCAGTGTATGTACTTGTCTCTGTGTGTGGCTTGCATATTGGAACGTATGTACCTAATCTCGCAGTAACAACATTAGTTAGGCATGATATCCATTTTATCTATGAAAAAGTTAAAGTTCAGAAATTCAAAGTAATTTGGTGGAGATAAAATAGGCAATAGGTAGCAGAGCTAGAATTTAAACCCAGGTCAGTGTGACATCAGACCGTGCTTCTCCTGCCTTGTTCTCCTTCTTTGTATTTTCTGTTACATTTTGGCAGAAGTTTTGTTACTGAACAAAAGTGTGGGATTTGTGCCTTGAAAAGAAACTTTACAGATTTTTCCCCTTTAAGTCAGTTAGGGCGGCTGGGAAGAGACTAGCAAAAACTATGAAAGAAAAGCCTTAGTGCGAAGGGAAACGGTTCTGCAACCTCACCCCCAACTCCTACCACAATTCTACTCCCACCCCAGGGGGAAAGCACCTCTGACTTCCTACCATAGAGAGTACAAACGGTGCTAAGAGACACCCAGAAGGTGGTGGTGACAAGAAACAGAGAACTGGGGTAAGGAGATGAGAAACTCACCAACCGAAGCAATGCAAATCAGTCTTTGAAGGTCATCAAACGGTCCTAAGAGTTGGAGGCAGTGCTGGATGAAAACAGGCAAATGTCTTTCAGGGGGACCTTCAAGACGGCAGAGGAGTAAGATGTGGAGGTCACCTTCCTCCCCACAGATACATCAGAAATACTTCTACATGTGGAACAATGCCTACAGAACACTCACTGAATGCTGGCAGAAGACCTCAGACTTCCCAAAAGGCAAGAAACTACGCACGTACCTGACCGTGTGGCTGACCGGGTCTTAGTGCTCCGGCTGGGTGTCAGGCCTGAGCCTCTGAGGTGGGAGAGCCAAGTTCAGGACACTGGACCACTGGAGACCTCCCGGCCCCATGTAATATCCATCAGTGAGAGCTCTCACAGAGATCTCCGTCTCAACACTAAGACCCAGCTCCACCCAACGGCCAGCATGCTCCAGTGCTGGACACCACATGCCAAACAACTAGCAAGGCAGGAACACAACCCCACCCATTAGCAGAGAGGCTGCCTAAAATCATAATAAGGTCACAGACACCCCAAAACACACCACTGGACGCAGCCCTGCCCACCAGAATGACAAGATCCAGCCCCACCCCCCAGAACGCAGGCACCAATCCCCTCCACCAGGAAGCCTACACAACCCACTGAACCAACCTTACCCACTGGGGGCAGACACCAAAAACAACGGGAACTACGAACCTGCAGCCTGTGAAAAGGAGACCCCAAACACAGTCAGTTAAGCAAAATGAGAAGACAGAGAAATACACAGCAGATGAAGGAGCAAGGTAAGAACCCACCAGACCAAACAAATGAAGAGAAAATAAGCAGTCTACTGAAAAAGAATTCAGAGTAATGATCCAAAAACTTGGAAATAGAATGGAGAAAATACAAGAAACATTTAACAAGGAACTAGAAAACTAAAAAGCAAACACACATTGATGAACAACACAATAAATGAAATTAAAAGTTCTCTAGAAGGAATCAATAGCAGAATAACTGAGGCAGAAGAACGGATAAGTGACCTGGAAGATAAAAGAGTGGAAATAACTACCGCAGAGCAGAATAAAGAAAAAAGAATGAAAAGAATTGAGGATAGTCTCAGAGACCTCTGGGACAACATTAAACGCACCAACATTCGAATTATAGGGATCCCAGAAGAAGAAGAGAAAAAGAAAGGGACTGAGAACACACTTGAAGAGATTATAGTTGAAAACTTCCCTAACATGGGAAAGGAAATAGTCAAGTCCAGGAAGTGTAGAGAGTCCCATACAGGATAAATCCAAGGAGAAACAGGCCAAGACATATTAATCAAACTATCAAAAATTAAGTACAAAGAAAAAATATTAAAAGCAGCAAGGGAAAAGCAACAAATAACATACAAGGGAATCCCCATAAGGTTAACAGCTGATCTTTCAGCAGAAAGTCTGCAAGCCAGAAGGGAGCGGCAAGACATATTTAAAGTGATGAAAGGGAAAAACCTACAACCAAGGTTACTCTACCCAACAAGGATCTCATTCAGATTTGACAGAGAAATTAAAACCTTTACAGACAAGCAAAACTTAAGAGAATTCAGCACCACCAAAGCAGCTTTACAGCAAATGCTAAAGGAACTTCTCTAGGCAGGAAACACAAGAGAAGGAAAAGACCTACAAAAACAGACCCCCAACGATTAAGAAAATGGTAATAGGAACATACATATAGATAATTACCTGAAATGTAAATGGATTAAATGCTCCAAACAAAAGACATAGACTGGCTGAATGGATAAAAAAACGAGACCTGTATATATTCTGTCTACAAGAGACCCACTTCAGACTTAGGGAACACATACAGACTGAAAGTGAGGGGATGGAAAAAGATATTCCATCAAATGGAAAACAAAAGACCCACTTCAGAGCTAGGGACACATACAGACTGAAAGTGAGGGGATGGAAAAAGATATTCCATGCAACTGGAAATCAAAAGAGAGCTGGAGTAGCAATTCTCATATCAGGCAAAATAGACTTTAAAATAAAGAATGTTACAAGAAACACGGAAGGACACTACGTAATGATCAAGGGATCAGTCCAAGAAGAAAATATAACAATTGAAAATATTTATGCACCCAACACAGGAGCCCAAAATAGGAGCACCTCAATACATAAGGCACATGCTAACAGCCATAAAATGGGAAATCGACCTTAACACAATCATAGTAGGGGACTTTAACACCCCACTTTCACCAATGGACAGTTCCTCCAAAATGAAAATAAATAAGGAAATGCAAGCTATAAATGACACATTAAATAAGATGAACTTAATTGATATTTATAGTTCATTCCATCCAAGAACAACAGAATACACATTCTTCTCAAGCTCTCACGGAACATTATCCAGGATAGATCATATCTTGGGTCACAAATCAAGCCTTAGTAAATTTAAGAAAATTGAAATCGTAGCAAGTATCTTTTCCGACCACAACACTGTAAGACTACATATCAATTAGAGGAAAAAAACTGTAAAAAATACAGCACATGGAGGCTAGACAATACACTACTAAATAACCAAGAGATCATTGAAGATATCAAAGAGGAAATCAAAAAATACCTAGAAACAAATGACAGTGAAAACACGACAACCCAAAACCTATGGGTTGCAGCAAAAGCAGTTCTAAGAGGGAAGTTTATGTCAATACGGTCCTACCTCAGGAAACAAGAAAAATTTCAAATAAACAACCTAATCTTAAACCTAAAGCAATTAGAGAAAGAAGAAGAAGAAAAAAACCCCAAAATTAGCAGAAGGAAAGAAATAAAGAAATAAATGAAAAACAAATGAAGGAAATGATAGCAAAGATCAATAAAACTAAAAGGTGGTTTTTGAGAAGATAAACAAAATTGATAAACCATTAGTCAAACTCATCAAGAAAAAAAGGGAGAAGACTCAAATTAATACAATTAGAAATGAAAAAGGAGAAGTAACAACTGACACTGCAGAAATACAAAGGATCATGAGAGATTACTACAAGCAACTATATATGCCAATAAAATGGACAACCTGGAAGAAATGGACGAATTCTTACAAGAGCACAACCTTCCAAGACTGAACCAGGAAGAAACAGAATATATGAACAGACAAATCACAAGCACTGAAATTGAAACTGTGATTAAAAATCTTCCAACGAACAAAAGCCCAGGACCAGATGACTTCACAGGTGAATTCTATCAAACATTTAGAGAAGAGCTAACACCTATCCTTCTCAAACTCTTCCAAAATACTGCAGAGGGAGGAACACTGCCAAACTCATTCTATGAGGCCACCATCACAGTGATACCAAACCAGACAAAGATGTCACAAAAAAGAAAACTACAGGCCATTATCACTGATGAACACAGATGCAAAAATGCTCAGCAAAATACTAGCAAACAGAATCCAACAGCACATTAAAAGGATCGTACACCATGATCAAGTGCGGTTTATCCCAAGAATTCAAGGATTCTTCAATATACGCAAAATCAGTCAACGTGATACACCATATTAACAAATTGAAGGAGAAAAACCATATGATAATATCAGTAGGTGCAGAAAAAGCTTTTGACAAAATTCAACACCCATTTATCATAAAAACTCTCCAGAAAGTAGGCATAGATTGAACCTACCTCAACATAATAAAGGCCACATATGACAAACCCACAGCCAACATTGTTCTCAGTGATGAAAGACTGAAACCATTTCCTCTAAGATCAGGAGCAAGGAAAGGTTGCCCACTCTCACCACTGTTACTCAACATAGTTTTGGAAGTTTTAGCCACAGCAATCAGAGAAGAAAAAGAAATAATAGGAATCCAGATTGGAAAAGAAGAAATAAAACTGTCACGGTTTGCAGGTGACATGATACTATACATGGAGAATCCTAAAGGTGCTACCAGAAAACTACTGGAGCTAATCAATGAATTTGGTAAAGCAGCAGGATGTAAAATTAATGCACAGAAACCTCTTGCATTTCTGCACACTAACAATGAAAAATCTGAAAGAGAAATTAAGGAAACACCCCCATTTGCCACTGCAACAAAAAGAATAAAATACCTAGGAATAAACCTACCTACGGAGACAAAAGACCTGTATGCATAAAACTGTAAGACACTGGCGAAAGAAATTAAAGATGATACAAACAGATGGAGAGATATACCACGTTCTGGGATTGGAAGAATCGATATTGTGAAAATGACTGTACTACCCAAAGCAATCTACAGATGTAGTGCAATCCCTATCAAACTGCCAACAGCTTTGTTCACAGAAGTAGAACAAAAAATTTCACCATTTGTATGGAAACACAAAAGACCCCAAATAGCCAAAGCAATCTTGAGAAAGAAAAACAGAGTTGTAGGACTCAGACGCCCTGACTTCAGACTATACTACAAAGCTACAGGAATCAAGACAGTATGGTACTGGTATAGAAACAGAAATACAGATCAGTGGAACGGGATAGAAAGCCCAAAAATAAACCCAAGCACATATGGTCACCTTATCTTTGTTAAAGGAGTCAAGAATATATAATGGAGAAAAGACAGCCTTCTCAATAAGTGGTGCTGGGAAAACTGGACAGCTACATGTAAAAGAATGAAATTAGAACAATTCCTAACACCATACACAAAAATAAACTCAAAATGGATTAAAGGCCTAAATCTAAGGCCAGACGCTATAAAACTCTTAGAGGAAAACATAGGCAGAACCCTCTGTGACATAAATCGCAGCAAGATCCTTTTTTGACCCACCTCCTAGAGAAATGGAAATTTTTTTTAAAAAAGTAAACAAATGGGACCTAATGAAACTTAAAAGCTTTTGCACAAGAAAGGAAACTATAAACAAGATGAAAAGAGAACCGTCAGAATGGGAGAAAATATTTGCAAATGAAGCAACTGACAAAGGATTAATCTCCAAAATTTACAAGCAGCTCATGCAGCTCAATATCAGAAAAACAAGCAACCCAATCCAAAATGGGCAGAGACCT
>NC_041228.1:81288760-81318065 GCF_002837175.3 Physeter macrocephalus
CCATACGACCCAGCAATCCCACTACTGGGCATATACCCTGAGAAAACCATAATTCAAAAAGAGTCATGTACCACAATGTTCAGTGCAGCTCTATTTACAATAGCCAGGACATGGAAGCAACCTAAGTGTCCATCAACAGATGAATGGATAAAGAAGATGTGGCACACATATACAATGGAATATTACTCAGCCATAAAATGAAATGAAACTGAGTTATTTGTAGTGAGGTGAATGGACCTAGAGTCTGTCATACAGAGTGAAGTAAGTCCGAAAGAGAAAAACAAATACCGTATGCTAACACATGTATGTGGAATCAAAGAAAAAAAATGGTCACGAAGAACCTAGGAGCAAGACGGGAATAAAGACGCAGACCTGCTAGAGAATGGACTTGAGGACACGTGGAGGGTGAAGGGTAAGCTGGGACAAAGTGAGAGAGCGGCATGGACTTATATACACTACCACATGTAAAATAGATAGCTAGTGGGAAGCAGCCGCATAGCACAGGGAGATCAGCTCAGTGCTTTGTGACCACCTAGAGGGTGGGAGGGAGGGAGACACAAGAGGGAAGAGATATGGGGATATATGTATACGTATAATGGATTCACTTTGTTATAAAGTGGAAACTAACACACCATTGTAAAGCAATTATACTACAATAAAGATGTTAGTAAATAATGATTGAATGAATGAATGAGTGAATGAACCAAGAAAAAAAAACTACAATGAGATATCATCTCACACCAGTCAGAATGGCCATCATGAAAAAATCTGCAAATAGTAAATGCTGGAGAGGGTGTGGAGAAAAGGGAACCCTCTTGCACTGTTGGTGGGAACTTAAATTGATACAGCCACTATGGAGGTTCCTTAAAAAACTAAAAATAGAGCTACCATATGTCACAGCAATCCCACTACTGGACATATACCCTGAGAAAACCATAATTCAAAAAGAGTCATGTACCACAATGTTCCTTTCAGCACTATTCACAATAGCCAGGACATGGAAACAACCTAAATGTCCATCAGCAGAGGAATGGATAAAGAATATGTGGTACATATATAGAATAGAATATTACTCAGCCATAAAAAGAAATGAAATTGAGTTATTTGTAGTGAGGTGGATGGACCTAGAGTCTGTCATACAGAGTGAAGTTAAGTTAGAAAGAGAAAAACAAATATCGTATGCTAACATGTATATATGGAATCCAAAAAAAAAAAAAGTACTGAAGAACCTAGGGGCAGGACAGGAATAAAGATGCAGACGTAGAGAATGGACTTGAGGACACAGGGAGGGGGAAGGGGAAGCTGGGACGAAGTGAGAGAGTGGCATGGACTTATATATACTAGCAAATGTAAAATAGATAGCTAGTGGGAAGCGGCCTCATAGCACAGGGAGATCATATGTATATGTACAGCTGATTCACTTTGTTATACAGCAGAAACTAACACAACATTGTTAAGCAACTATACTCCAATAAAGATGTTTAAAAAAAAACAAAAAACTAAAGAAAAAAGAAAGTAAAGTTTACAACCACTGCCAGATATGTGATGGTTCTTTCTTTAAATTGCAATTTCCAGTGCCCTGTGCCTGAAAAAGGAAATGGTCAAGTCACAGACTTTTGTTAATCTAGAGCATTCGACTCCTGGTTTATAGAGGAAGTCTATTTCACATATGCGTCAGTGAACTCATCTTCAGTGTAGTTTACTGTTCACTTTTGAATGGAAATAAAGTGTTCCTCAACGATGTGTTTATTTGGATAAAAAGGGAATTAGACAGAGTCTCCTCTGGGAATTTAAAATAACACACAGAGTTATAAATGTCAGTGTTTTTATCAGTTTTTTTAGATAAGGTGGGTATTATTTGGGTAGGAAGCTAAAAGAAACACATTTGAACCCAGGAGATAAATCTTGGCAAATAAGAAGTTGAAAATAAAGGAAGTATAAACCTTAAGCTTCCTACAACTCAGGAACTGCATTTTAAGTTTTATTTTATTTCTTTTTATTTAAAATCAGTTAGCCACAAGGGCTACCTTACAAGCACAGGTGTAGAAAGAAGGTGGCTCTGATGTTCTGTTTTCACCAGGGACCTTTTTGCATTAAATTTAACGTCCCTCCATTGCAGCTTGTCACACCGGCCTCCCACATCTCACGCTGTACTGGTAGCTTCATCTGATCCTGTGGGCCAGCGACCGCCTGGCAGTTGTGTCCCTCCCTTTCCCGCGCACTGGTCCCTCCAGGAAGGATGCAGGACCTTTCTTGCTGTATCCAAGTGGTGGGTCCCATCCTCCTTCCAGGGAAAAGAACAGACTGGCTTTATTTTTTATTTTTTAATTCTTTACACAGTTTTTTTTCTATAAATTAATTTTATTTATTTATTTATTTATGGCTGCATTGGTTCTACTGCAGCACCAATGATGTTTTACTGCACTTAGTTGTTTCCTTCGTGTGTGTCCCTCTGTGGACTGTAAGCCCTCTCAACTAGCCCCACACGATGGCTTGGCCTCCCCTGTCAGGAAGATGTGTGCACTAGACAGCTTTGTCCTCAGGCCAGTGGGGCTTTGAGTTGAGACTAAATTGTAAACAAAATTGATGGTTTATCCCAAGTATGTCTTCAGTGGAAAGAAGAATTACGTCTAGGTTATGTTTTTCTGACAACTACAGTTCTTAGTCTGACTTCTTTAGCTAACTAGCCATTAAAAGAGGGAAGGAAAGGAAGGAAAGAAAATTCCTTCTATTTGTCTTTGTTTTCTTTACGTCACTGAATTAATCCCATTAGTCATCTTTGCCACCCACCAAATTTGGACACATTCTTCCTAGACAATAAACGAGCAAATTGATCTTACTTGTGATGTGAAATAAATATTGTTTGTTTTATGAGCTGATAATGGGGTATTTAACACTTTGGCAGTGTTGACAAGTGATAGAATATGAAAAGATAATTCACTTGGTTTTCCTCTCTGCCCTTGGTGACATTAAAAAACAGTCTTGTTTCCTGTTTTACCTGAGTTCTGTATATAACACTCTCAGTAAAGAGCAGTGGAAATGGTTCTTCATGAAAGCAAACATTCGGACAAATTGTCATTTGTATTGAACATACAGGATTCTCTTTTTTTTTTCCTTTTTTTTAAAGTTTCCAAGAGAAACCATAGTGCTTGGACTCCACGGAAGACTGTTACTGTCTAGTTTTTTGTGTATTTTACCGTGTGTGTGACTGTCCCACGTTGCAGCCCATCCTATTGCCATGGCTGCTGACTTGTCGAGGATGCCCTGAGAGTTTACTAGAAAGTAAACACACACTCTTCAACTTCCTTAACAGAAGAATCACTGTGAGTCCAGCATCATGACGATGTTCACTGGTGGTGTTGGTTGTGATGTGATTTATCAAGTGAGGTTTAACACCTTAGGTTTGTCTTATTTATTTATTTTTTTGTGTGTGTGTTTGTTTATTTATGGCTTGTTGGGTCTTCGTTGCTGTGCGTGGGCTTTCCCTAGTTGCGGCGAGTGGGGGCTACTCTTTGTTGCGGTGCGTGGGCTTCTCATTGTGGTGGCTTCTCTTGTTGCGGAGCACGGGCTCTGGGCGCATGGGCGTCAGTAGTTGTGGCACGCGGGCTCAGTAGTTGTGGCTCGTGGGCTCAGTAGTTGTGGCTCGTGGCCTCTAGAGCGCAGACTCAGTAGTTGTGGCCCATGGGCTTAGTTGCTCTGCAGCATGTGGGATCTTCCCAGACCAGGGCTCAAACCCATGTCCCCTGCATTGGCAGACGGATTCTTAACCTCTGCACCACCAGGGAAGCCCCTTAGGTTTGTCTTTATTTTTAGTTTGATCTTCAGAAAAACTGGTTAAATTTGTTACAGTATTAATCTGAATACATGCTCTGTAAACTTGCTTTTTGGTCATCACATAACATTTGTGGCAGTAAGATAAGTAGCGAGGTGATAGTAGAGTCCACAGCAGTTAACACTGGCCTGCAGCATAAAAAGAAATAAGGAGGTCATACTCCCTAGGAGCATGACGCTGGTGCCATGTATATGGATGTTGAAAGGCTGTGACGTCCTCGGCCTCCTAACGAAGGAAACAGCATCTGTGTTTCTTCTGCAGAAGCTCAGTGGGGTAGTACCGAGACCTCTGCTTGTCACATGGGATCTGAGTTGTGGTCATTGCCACCAGGCAGCCCCGCAGGTGCTCCGCCACCCCCTTCCCTGTGTCTTCACACACCCTCACCCAGGCAGCCCTCACCTGGTTACCTCTCCTGGGAAGCCTTCCCTGTCTCCAGAGGGTCCTCCCTCGGGGTATCGTATGACACCCTTTTCTTTTGCAGTAGACCTCTCGGCCTTCTTGTCTCAGACTGGATTCCCAGTCCCCTGCCCCGTGCCTGGCCTGTCATAGGTGTTGAGTAAAAACAGCGAAATGAACCAAATGGACCTAGATATGGGTTTTAAGGTCTTTCCCAAATCCACTAGCCTTGCACATCTATTTTGTATAGGTATGTTTTTAGTTTGGTTTAACCTTAATAGCCTCAAGCAGGACTTTGAATTTGGCAGAACAGAGTTCTAATGTTAGTATGTCTATCTGTAAAGTGTAAGGTTCTGAATACACACAGAAGTCTTGTGCTATGGTTCTTAACTTAGCAGTTAAAATAATATTACTGGATCATATTTTTCAAATTAACTTGAAAGAAAAGGCTGGGCACGTATGACCTCTTTTATCCATCCTGCTATATCAGGACCTTCGCAGTTGAGCCCAGTGGTACCCGACGCTCTGCCCCACCCCTGCCCTCTTGCTTTCTTGAGCCTCTTCTTGCTGACTCTCACTCTGTGTCTAGCTTGCCTCTGTCTCTCCATGTCTCCTAATTGTTATTTCTAGGTTACCATACCTGTAGTCTTTTGGCTTAAAATATTACTATTGCAAATTTGTCTTCTTGGTGGATTGTCCCTTTTAATCATTGTGTGATGTCCCTCTCTATCCCTGATAATTTTCTTTGCTCTAAAGCCTTCTTCATCTGATAGTAATTTCAACCATATTTATATTAATGTTACATGATGGTTTTTTCCCCCAGCCTTTTACTTTCATCCTACGTGTATCTTTATATTTGAAGTGAATTTCTTGTAGACAGCATAACAATGGACCATATTTTTTAATCCACTCTGCTAATCTGTCTTGTAATTGCTTTGTTTAGACCATATACACTTAATGTAATTATTGATATATTAGGACTTAAGTCTCCCTTTTTATTTCTCGTTTTCTCTGTGTTCTCTGTTTTTCATTTCTCTGGGTTTTTCTTTTTTTCCTGGCATTATGTGGGTTGCTTGAACATTTTTTAGAATTTCATTTTAATTTATTTATAATATTTTTGTGTTGTTATAGTTATGTTATTGGTTGCTCTAGGCATTACATTTTATATGCATAACTTATCAGTTTATGGGGTCAACATTTTGCCAGTTTGTGTGAAGTGTAGGAACCTTGCCTCTTATGTCCCTTTACTGTCCTCATTTATATGACTGTCTTAAATATTTCCTCTGCATACATTTAGAACCATATCAGACAGTGTTATAATTCTTGCTTCAACTCCAAATATAATTTCAAAAACGCAACAGGAGTAGGAAAGCCTGTTGTATTTACCTGTTTCTTTCCATTTTTATTTCTTCTTCCTCACACCTCTTGAGGTTCTGTTCATTGGGTTTTTTTGGTCTGTTTTTTTCTTTGTTGTTTATATTTGGTAATTTCTATTATTTTAGCTTCACGTTCACTGATCCTTTTCTCTGTCCCCTTCATTCTGCTGTTGAGCCCATCCAGTGAGTTTTTTTTAATTTTCATTATTTTATTTCCTAGTTATAAAATTTCTGTTTAAAAAATTCTGTATCTTTGCCAAGACTTTCTGTTTCTTTGCTGAGACTTTCTATTCTTTCATTTGTCTCACTGTGCATTTGTAACTGTTACTGCAGCATGTTTGTAATGGCTGCTTTTGAATCTTTGTCAGGTAATTCTAACATCTGCATCATCTTAACATTGTCATCTAGTCACTGTGTTTTTTCATTCAAGTGAGACTTTTCCTGGTTCTTAGTGTAACAAGTGGTTTTAGATGGTAACCTGTACATGTTAGGTATTATGATACGAGATCCTGGATCTTATTTAAACCAGTTTTAGGTGGCTTTGTCTGACACTGCTCTGAGAAGAGGCGTTGGGAGGGTGGGCGGCTTCTTACTACCAGGTGGAGGGAGGCGTCAGGATACCCTTTGTTACTGCTTCCCGCGAGGCTGCCACTCACCGCAGTGGAGGATGGTGGGAGGGCCGGGTGGTGCTGAAAGTACTGGCTCTGCTGGGCCTACTGGACTCTGCTCCAAGGGGCGGGGACTGAGGCTTGGTTACAGGAGTGAGCTGTCTCCCCTGTGCTGGGGGTGTGCGGGTGAATGCCTCGTCTCTCACCAGCCCAGCTGGCCTGCACAGACTCCTCATCACAGCCTGTCGAGGGGCATGTCTGGGCCCCACTTGTGCTTTGCCTGCTGTATGTGGCAGTAGGTCACAGTTTTTCTGTGATATTTGCCAAGAGTAGAGCAGTGATTTCCTAGAAGTTTTCTGTCTCACTGGGCTGCCCCTTCCCTGTCCTTCCTTTCGAGGGTGCTTTTGTCTGCACCCATTGCTGTTTCTAGGCTGCAGAAAGGAAGCTCAGGAACTTACTGCTGTGTCTCTCCTTGGGTCCCAGCTGGACAGCCTCCTCCTCTCCCCTTTCAGCTTCTTCTGTTTCGTTTCTGTACAGCCTCAGGCATTCCCTTGTGTCTAATGGGAGAAATAGGGGAAAGTGTGTCTACTCCGTCCTCCCGTTAACCTTCCTGTTAGCAGCGCTGCCTGTGTGAGGAGTGAGCATTAGACAGTCTGAGGGGAACCAGGAGCACATTGTCCTATAGCCACTTGAATGTGGGCCCTTTCAGTGACTGTGGTCCATTGGGTAGTGAAGGTGGAGTTCCTCTGGTGTCCGGGGTCATGTTTTCTGAAAGATGAGAGCTGTGAAGTGTCCGAAGGTCTTTCTTGTGACATTCACTTCAGTGTCGGGCAGCTCTGTGCCCCACCCCCCCCTCCACCCCCCCGCCCAAGTATTTTCCCCGAGGGGCCCTGAGGCCACCGTCCAGCAGCCTGGGAGGCCCCCGGGGAGCTCCAGCTCAGGCACTGCCGCCCCTTCCATCCCCACTCCTGACACAAGACTTGCTCAGAAGAGCAGAGCCAGATGCACTGGCAGCTGCTCGAGGGCTTGTGTCCTTAGCCAGCAAGTCATTGCCCTTTGTGATTTAGCAAGAAGGTGAGGGGAATCCAGCATTGCAGATAAACTTGTATTTGTATTTCTTTCCCTTTCCAGGCAAAAGCTTATTATCCCAGATGGAAGTTGCCCTGTTATTCTGAATACTTACTTTTGTCAGAAAGTTGTTGCCAAAGAAGATTCAGAAACAACACATGAAGTGCACAGTCGGGACACACCCCTTCCAAGAAGAAGCATCATTTTGGCCCAGATGTTTAGATTTAAGAGCCTAACAAATAACTCACCTGAAAACCAGGTAAACTATCACTGACTTAGAGGTTTTTTGCTTTGTAGTAATACTGTGTTTCAAGGCTTTGGAATTTATAGAGGTGATTACCTTTGGTCCTTTCCAAATATTCAGCAACTATGTATGTAATCTTTAATTTATTAAAATATGAGTTTCCTTTTTTTTCTCATCTCATAATTGCCTAAGAATTTTATTTAAGCCTCTTTTATTCATTAAAAAAATCATGTTTTTCTTTTTCATAACATCTGTATCCCTTGGGATAAAAAGAGCTGCATAAGCTTGAGGTTATACACTGGAGATTTGCTCTTTGGAATTTTAGTGGCTCCGAGCCGTGGTCATCCACCAAGATGAACTTGGGGAACCACTAAACTTCACTTGCGGTGGGCACCAAGGGCACCCCCGGGACCACTCGGGCTCCAAGTGTCTGACGTCAGTGCGCCTGCCTCAGGGTCGCCTAGTTATCCCAGGCAGCGCGGAGCGGAATACCGAGGCTGACGGTGTGAGGGGACATCGGAAAGAGAAGGAAAGGGACTTTGAACTGCTTTGTAGGTGTGGAGTTGGGCGGGAGCTGCCTCTGGCTATCAGAGCGTGTGTCTGCAGAGGATTATGTGAAAAGGAGGGCTGTCGGATCCATTTAATTTAACAGGTGTAAAATACAGCTCAAAGTGCATTGCTGCTTTTAAGGTACAGTTTTAAACAGCTGTGTGATGTTAAATTCATGAGGTGTGTCTTCGTCTCACGTCAGTGCTAGGGCAGCGGCAGTGGAGCTTAGCGGTTAAGCGTGTGGACTTTGGAGCTAGGCGCCTAGCTCGGATCCTCCCTCAGCCACTTGCTGCTGTGTGACCTTGGGTAAGACACTGAACTCCTGTCTCAACATTCTCATCTGTAAAACAGTGGTAACAGTGCAGCCTGCCTCCTTGGGTTGTGAGGTTAAATGCGTTTGTTACACAGCACCGTATGTAAAGAAAAGTGCTGCAATGTAGGAAGCACGGAGCACTCTAGAGGTCGTGTAATCGTATTAAGATATTTACTGGGATCATAAAGGTGTTTCCTGTTGTTCACAGGAGTGTGCAAAGTGCTGGCACTGCATAATAACCCTAGTCATTCTTTTATTTTGTTTTGTAGTTTGTGCTGTTGAGATTGTTACCTCATAAAAGAAATTTTTTAACTACCGTAGGTATTTTAATAGCAGTACTTTGTCCATGTTTTCAGATCCCCGAGATGGGCCATGTTCCTGCCGCTCCCCTGTTCCGCAACTCACCAGGCCTCCTCGGCCACGTTGGTGACCCGCGGATGGGAGCCCCGCGCCACGGGCGTGCGTCTGTCCTCGGCGTTCCTTGAGTGTCCGGCAGTCCCACCCGATGCTTAGGGTTCCCCAGGCACGTCGGGATTTGGTATGTAGCGTGCCCTCGCGGGTCAGACTGGACTTGTTCCCTTTGCGTGTCTTGCCAGGTTATGTGTGGTGGTCACACCACCGTGGGCACAGACTGGACCCTCAGGCACGAACGGGCAGAGCTGGGCTTCCCGGCCCGAGCTCCCCTGAGGGATTCTCTGCTGGATGCAGTCGAAAGCCAAGGAGTTGCCACCTGGTCGGGAGCCGGGGTCCGAGTGGTGGTGCAGAGAGTTTACTCTCTTCGCTGCAGGTGTCAGCAGGCAGATGGCACAGACCCACCTGGAGTTCGGTGAGTGACGAGACAGGTGCAGGTGCCCAGACTCACCTGGAGAAAGTGGAGGCTCTTCTCAGAGCAATTTCTTCACTGTATTCACCATGGACACGGGTTGTATTTGTTTGGTTGGTTTTTTTTCCTTACTGAAACAGTTAGTCGCATTTACTTTTACCTTTAATAGTTCATGTTACTGAAAGTAACACAAGCACAATTGGTTTTGTTATAAGAAAGCCAAGGCATGGTTACGTACTTAAAAAGACCACTGCAGTAGCTATCAAGTTTTATGTCTTAAAAACCTGAATAAGTAAATGGCAGCTGGTAAATCTGTGACTCCCAGATGGTGCTGTCGAGTCTGCATCAGAGCTCTTGGCAGAACTTCTGCTGTGATGCAGACATTTTTTTACCGCCCTAACCAGTGAGGTGACCACTGACCATGTAGGAAATATGGCTGGTGGGACCGAGGAGCTACATTTTAAATTTTATTTAAGTTTAATTAACTTTAAAGTCTATGTGGATAGTGGCTGCCTTGGTACACAGGATGGCTAGGTAGCTACGAAAGCAAGGGCAAACCTGTGATTCAAAGTACTTTGCTCCAACAAATTGTGGGAATGGCATCTTTTCTACTGAGACTTAGGCTTCTCCTGGTTTTGTGTGTTTTCAAATAGCTATAGACACATCGTTGACTGAGAGTTTATTTATTTATGTCAGACTCTTCTGAGGTTATCTTTCTATGTTAAATTGCTTTCAAAGCAGTAAGACAGATTTATAACAGAATAGAAATGAAAAGAAGCATAGCTGCCAGTTCATCAGACAATCATTTTGTCTCTCTACTATTAGGAGAACACATGTGGAAGAAGTAGTACTTCACAGTCATCCTGTCCTTACAGTGCCTTCTGATATTTTTCAGAAAGAGCAGGCAGGGAACACTGCTCTCTTAACCGTGAGTCCTCTTCCAGTGGACAGCAACTTGGTCTAAAGTACCATGAATTTGAAAAAGTCCCTTCAGGTGTGGAGTCAGAGAATGTTGCTTTTGGAATTAGAGAAAAAATTTATTTTTATTTTGTTTGGAATATGTGTGTGTGTGAAACCATTATATCCATCTTTATTTAGGTTTTAACACGACTTGTAGCTGTCGACTAGTTTTGTGCTAGACTTAAATCTGTGTAAATCTAAATAGGATTACCTGAGACAGTTATAGGTTAGACAGAAGTGTTGTCTTGCTTAGCTTGTTTCACGGCCTGTAGCCGTGCTAGGCTCTGAGGAGGGAATACCGAGGGAGCAGGGTGCGCCGAGCACGGCTCCGGGGAGGCGGGCACAGCAGGAGCTGAGGCGGCAGGGAGGGGCTCGCAGAGCTGGCGCCGAGCATCGTGCTCCTCAGAGGCCGTCCTGCAGCTCTGCGGTGGCACCTGTTTTACTTGTTGAGCAAAGAGAAGAAATTGGAAGGTAAGCTGCTGCCGGTGGTCGGCATGTGAGTGCTTTGGGTTTGTGCCTTGTAATACACCCGGGACATATCGAATGGGACTGTGCTTGTGGTGGATTGAAGGCAGGGCAGGCGTACCTCAAAAGTAAGAAAACAGCGTTGAGTTATTCAGATGGAATGCGCCTGCATCGTGGTGGGGGGCTTCTCGTTGCACACGTGAGGCTGTAAACGGGCTGGAGGGCCTTAGCGCCACTTCACGGGTGAGGAAACGGGACCTCAGAGAGGTTCCTATTGCTGATAGTCATACAGGTGGATGAAAGAAAAACATCATGAGGTATAGAATCCCCAAATGACAGTATTGTAGAGAATACGGGAGCTAAAAGAAAGGGAAGAATGTTGAGTTAGAACCAAGCTGTGTTTAGAATACAGCTGACCCAGGGGTCAAGTCATCCTGGAAAGCCACTGCAGGAGCTGTGCATGAAAGGGAACTTTTGGACAGAGGCCATAGCGTTTGGCCTTGGGTTTGAGACAGGGCTTCTGAGATGTCTTTGGGGTACAAAAAGGTCTTATTGTATAACTGATCATTAGTTTTTTCTAGATTCATTTGCTATGATAATGATCAGGGTCTCCAGTTTACAAATCACATTAAGGTAGAAGTAACATTACACTTAGCACCCTAGCGATTCTTTGCTGGTGTGTATAAGGCATCTCCTCGGAGAGTCCCTCAGCAGCATGTGTCCTGGTGTGGACCTTTACACCTGCACGTGCAACACGGTGCAAGAGGAGACACCATCGGAAGACTTAGGCGTATCGCCTAGGTCACCCTTTTCTACTTGAATTCTGCCTGTAACTTCCTGCCCGTCGGTAACTTGGGGCAGCTGTGCAGTGCACAGAGCCAGTCTTGTCCAGAGGCCCGAGCACAGCGAGTGCGGGAGGGAGGTTGCACGGTGAGGGCTGCTCTCCGGCCGTCCCCTGCGCTTCCTCACCTGCTTTACCCCAAGGACCTCTCTAGCCAGCAGTGAGCTGAAGACTACTCTGATCACTGTGTGTTTTCTGCAGTCAGAAATTGCCGTGTCAGAATCAATTAAGGTCTGTGCAAAGGGAGACAGCGCTGTCTTATGAGACTCTGCTGCCACGGTGATTCTCCCTGCCTGCCCGGAGCAGGCCAGGTGCCTCCCGAGGAAGCTGTGGTGACTTTTCTGTCTAACTTGGCACCTTGATCGTATCATCCTAGTGCTCTAGCCTTGTCACTTTATGAGATCAGTAAGAGCTTATCTTCTGGCAGACAGCCCAGTTTTTGTCAGCCTTGAAATCCAAAGAAATTTATTTGAAGCCTGCCAGTCCTGAAGAGGGTCAGATAGATTCTGTCAAAAGGTTCATATTCTCTGAACTGTGAAACATTATCAGAAACACACTTCAGGTTCCAGAAATATAATGAGTAGGAGTCTCGGGTCCGTTGTTCTTCTGGATGACGTCCTTTAACTCAAGCTATTAAAGAAAACATTTCTACTTGGTTTCTCAAGGTGTTGTAGGTCAGCGTAACCAACACGAACTGAAGTTTTCTAAACTCCTAAATCAAAGGTAACAAAAAATCAGTCCAGAGGACACTCCCTAAACGGTAAGCAAGGCAGTCTATTCAGAGCCAAAACACACCTTTATCTAGGTCCACTGCATATTGGATGAATATTATATAAATGCATGACTAATAAGACCATAGGCTTTTTTAGCCCAAAGGGAGCACTGGTTTATACTGGAGGAAACTGGGGCCAAGAAAAAGTAAGTGGACTCCCTAGTGACTCCCTCCCTCCTGGCAGAGTGGAATCTAGACCGAACTGCCTAGCTCCCGGTCCATGGTGATCGCCATTAAACATTGCCTTTTTTCCTCCCTTTCTGTGAAACCTTCACTTCCTTTCTCCTTGAGATATTTAACTTAGGGACAAATAATTTAATTTTATCCCTCAGAGACGCACATTCTTTGTAGCCTGTCATCGCAGAAATACTTATTATGGGAGAGTTAGTCTTTTGTAAGGGCGTTGAATTCATAGAAATGGTCATGCATTTGGACAAAAGCCTGGAGGGGACAGAACCTTCTTATTTAACTATTTTCTAGTTATCTTGCACTTCAGTTTTATGGAAATTCATTGAGCTGAACTCAGGGGAAAAAAGCACATTTTCCTTCCTCTATACCTTGATGTTTTTCTCTTTTCATCTTTTGACCCTTCCTTTAGTCTGTTGTCTTGTATTTCTTCTTCTTTTCACTAAGGAAAAAAAAAAAAAAAATCCACTGTTGCCCTGGGCCAGATTCTGGGTCTTCATGGTTGACAAAAGCAGGCATCATTCTGTGCTCATGGGGCATAGTCTGGTGAGGGAGTCCCACACAAAACGATTGGAAACAAATACATTTATGGTTTTAAGTTGTGGTCAGGGCTCTGGTAAGGAAAAAGTGGGGTACTATGAGAGACCAGCGGAGAAGGGAAAGAATTTCCTTTGTGGATTCAAGCGCAGGGGTTCTAAGGCAGTACTATTTAAGTGACACTTGAAAGCTAAGCGGATGTTAGGTGAAAAGCAGATGAAATAGAGGCAGTGCCCTTGAGAGCTCCAAACAGGAGGGAGATGGTGGAGTGGCCAGCGTGCGTGGGCCATGGGCAGGAGCCAGCCCCAAACAAGGTGTACCCATCTGACAGACACTTCAGCTGTGGGATGGAAAATGGTTTGGGGAAGAGGGGATGTGGGGCAGGGCCCCAGTGGAAGCAGAGAGGCCCGGGAAGAGGCTGCTGCTGCATCCAGCACAGCCCAGGCTCCACGTGTCACGCGGCAGCACGGCAAAATGGAGGAATGTTTCTGATGTGTGTGGTGACTTGGTAAAGGATTGAGTGGGGGTAGGGGGGAAGGAAATATGAAGAATGATCCTCAGTTTGAGTGCTTGGTCGAGTGATGGGCCATTTACTGAGGTGAGAAAACCGGTCTGGAGGGAAGCTTGAGGATTCAGTTTGGGGCCTGTTTAGTTTGAGATCCTGTGAGACGTGCAAGAAGGATGTCAGATGAAGAATCTGGATATACAGATCTCACATTCAGAGGAGATTTTAGGTTGGAAATAAATACTGGGGGGTTTTCAGCCTACAGCTGGTCGGTCTGTATATTTGTACGTGCATTCGTTTTGTTGGCTAATTTGAAGAGGTTACGTTTCTCCGTGGTGCTAAGTCCCAAAGGCCCTGGAGGGCCTGTAGTGAGAGGCAGATGCCCCAGCCCTCCTCCCTTTACCGCCTTCACAGCTGTTCTGTCCCAGCTGGAAACTGTCTAAAGCTAGGGCAGTGGATGAGATCACATTAGGGAAAATCGTAGACACAAAAGAAAGAAGAAATGTAGCGTCAAGATCTGAGGTCCTGTAGCATTAGAGAATGGGTAGAAGAGGGACCACGGGGGAGCCTGGAGAGGAAGGGCTAGTCGTGGTAGGCACTCAGCATGGTGGGATGCCATGTGTGGTAGAGGGCAGCTGACGGGGTGCCTCAGAGAAACCTAATAAGGTGACGGATGAAGCCGTGTGAAGTTCCTGGGTGACTTTAGGCACAGGAATCGCTGGGGGTGGAGGTGGAAGCTAGCTCCCTGGGCATGCAGGAGTGGGTGGGGGGTGGGGAGTGTGGACAGGTTTTGACAGCAAAGTTTTGTTGACGCAGAAGGGAGTGAGAATTTAACAGCACAGCAGAACTACAGTGCAGGCATTCTGTCTCTTGCTTCCAATATTGGGACCATCTATCTTTCTTCTTCTTTTTTTTTAATTGAAGTATAGTTGATTTACAGTGGTGTTAGTTTCAGGTATACAGCACAGTGATTCAGTTTTGTATATATATGTGTATATATATATATATATATATATTCTTTTCCATAGTCTTTTCTATTATGGTTTATTACAAGATACTGACTATAGTTCCCTGTGCTCTACAGTAGGTCCTTGTTGTTTATCTGTTTTCTCTAACGGTGTGTATCTGTTAATCCCAAATTCCTAATCTGTCCCTCCCCCGCTTTCCCCTTTGGTAGCCATAAATTTGCTTTGTACGTCTCTTTGTTTCTGTTTTGTAAATAAGTTCATTTGTATCATTTTTTTTAGATTTCAGTACAACCAGTGTTCATAGCGGCACTACTTACAATAGTCAAGAGTTGGAAGCAACCTAAATGTCTGTCAACAGACGAATGGATAAAGAAGGTGTGGTGCATGTATACACAATGGAATATTACTCAGCCATAAAATAGAGTGAAATATTGCTATTTGCAGCCACATGGATGGACCTAGAGAATATCATACTAAGTGAAGTAAGCCAGACAGAGAAAGGCAAATACCATTTGTCTTTTGAAAATGCGTCAAGGTGGAGGCAGGGCGCCAGTGGAAAGAGCAGAAGGTCTAGATTCAGACTAGTCTGGGTTCAGACGCTGACCCCCACGTAGCAGGGAGACTTGGAGCAAACTGTGCTTCCTTATTTGTGAAATTGGAATTATAATACTGTCCATAATACAGGGTCACGATGAGGATTAAATGAGATCACATATGTAAAGCATTTACCACGATGCTTCCCATATACTAATAGCACTCAGAGGGTGGCTCACTAGCTCTTGAAAAGCAAGCGTGAATACTTTAAAATTGTAAAATACTGATAAACAACATTGTACAGTAATAGAAACCTAACATAAGCAAAGAAAAGCCATCTAGTTACGAATCAGCATTTGTGTTAGTTTTGTGTCTGTTGTCTGGCTGCAGGGGAAGCTTGATTAAAGTGGTCTTACTTCCCGTTCACCCTACTCATCAGCAAGGAGTTGATGCTCATTTACTTTAGAAAACAAACATTTATGTGTATTCATATGTGAACTGTGACCCCTGCCTCTCCGTGACGGAAGTATAGAAGTTCCTCTGTAATAAACACATTTCCAACAATTGCCCGAGTGCCGCGTCCCGTGTTGGATGGTGCTGTTAACTACAGCTGGTCTCGTTTTGTCTTTCATCTAGAGCAGCTAAAGACACCGCAGACCGCTGATGGTGGAAATGCAGACTGAGGGACTAACAGGTAGCTGGGGGAGGGGGACGACTCGAGCCCTCTGTCTGTGTGTGTCTCCAGCTTGCCAGGGCTCTGTTGGAAAGGAAAGTCGCCAGCTGTGTGCTCACCAGCCAGCTCTCCAGCTCTTAGGAACTTTCACTTTCTTCCTGTTACCTGGTTGGATGATATGCTGGATTCATGTCTCTCTTGTGTGTGTATCAGGATGGAATGGCATATGGTGCTCTTCCTCCAGAACAGCAGTTCAGACATGTCAGCAGTGGAAGAGCCCAAAGGGAGGACGGCAGTTCCTGCTCATCAGAGGCACACAGGCTGCCCCACCTGCTCTTCTTTTGTGTCTGCCGCACCCACCAGACTGTGCAGTGATTGTATTGATTGACCCGCTCAGCATCACATTTCACAAGGTTGTTACTGTTAGTTGTACTTTACTTCTTCATATTGTAGAAAAATTGGAATCACTCCTCTTCAGTGATTTGGGTATTTTTATCCTGATGCAAAGGTATATAAGAGGAGAGCATCATTTTTTTAACGTGTCCTCATAAATGATGCCATAGCCCGGCCCGTTCCTTAGGTTTTTCTTAAGGTTTTTCTAGTTAGTCACCAACTCTGGGTTCATGAGTCTTAAATAAACCCTTTAATCTCAGCTTCCCAGCCCTTAACTTTTGCTTATTTCCTCTCTAAAGCACCTCTTGGTGGTCTTTGTGATATCCCAAGGTCATTCAGCCCCATTTTCTTCTCAATCCTGTCTTAGCGCTGGTAATTCTACTGATTGACATCCAGATCTTTTACGTTCTTTGCCATTCCTCCTATTCACATTCTCAATTACTGTGAAGGGTAAAAATAGCATCAGGTCCATGGAATTACAGTTCTAGTCCTTGCCGCTCTGTAATGCGTACACAAACAGGTGTCAAAATTGGAAGTTGACTGAAAAGAAGCTGAAGGAATCTATCTTACTTCTACCTCTTTTTTAAAGAGCTTTATCAATACATAATTCACATGTGGTAAAAATTCACCCTTTTAAAGTGTACAGGTCGACAGTTTTGATTATGTTTACAGAGTTGTTCAATCATGACCATATTCTAATGTTAGAACATTTTTGTGACCTCAAAAAGAAACTCCATACCAATTGGCTGCTGACTCCCCTTCTCCATGGCAACCACTACTCTGCTTTCTGTCTCTGTGGGTTTATCTGTTTTGGAATAGTGCTGCTGTGAACATTTGTGTCCAAGTTTTTTCTGTGGATGTACTTTTTCAGTTTTCTTGAGTATATATCTAGGTGTGGAATTGCTGGGTCATATGGTAACTCCTTTCTTTTTTAATTCTTTGAGGAATTAAAGTGTTTTGCAAAGAAACTGCACCATTTTACATTCCCACCAGCAATGCATGAGGGCTCCAGTTTCTCCACATCCTCTCAACACTTGTGACTGTCTTTTTTATTCTAGCCATCCTAGTGGCTATGAAGTAGTATCGCATTGTGGCTGTGATTTACATTTCCCTAAGGATTAACGATGTTGAGCATCTTCTCCTGTGCTTCTTGGCCATTTGCATACTTCTTTGGAGAAATGCCTGTTTAAGTCCTTTGCCCATTTTCTTCATTGAGTTATTTGTCCTTTTTTGTTGAATTATAAGAGTTCTTTATTCTCAAATATATGAGATGTGAGTCTCATGTATATGATTTGCAAATACAAGTCTTATATCTTATATATGATTTGCAAACATTAATTCTGTAGTGGGTGTTTTTTTTTCACTTTTTTTTTTTTACAGTGTTCTTTGAAACACAAAGGTTTATAATTTTGGTGATGTCCAATTTATCTTTTTGTTCGTTTGGTTGCTTGTGCTGTTGGTGTTTTGGTGTCATATCCAAGAAACTGTTGCCTAATCCAAGGTTATGAATATTTACTCCTGTATTTTCTTCAAAGAGTTTTATAGTTGTTATGCTTACATTTAGGTCTGTAATCCATTTGAGTAATTTCTGTGTATGATGTAAGGCGGGGGTCCAGCCTCATTTTTACATGTGTCTATCCAGTTGTCCTAGCACTGTTTGCTAAAATGACTACTCTTTCTCCATGGAATTTTCTTGGCACCCTTGTCAAAACTCAGTTGACCATACATGTAAGTGTTTTGACTCTCGGTTCTCCTCCACTGCTCTGTCTGCATGTCTTTATGCCGGCACCACGGGGATCTTAATTATCAACACTACACCTTTATAGTGTGTTTGGAAATCAGGGAGTGTGAGTCCTCTGACTGTATTTTTTCCAAGATTATGTTCGGAATTGTGAGTCTTTTATATTAACACATGAATTTTAGAATCAGCTTGTTAATTTTTCTTTATTTTGCAGGAAATCAACTGGGTTTTTGATAGAGATTGTGTTCGATGTGTACCTCAATTTGAAGAGAATTGCTGTCTTACCAGTACTTAGTCTTTGGATCCATAAACATGGGATGTCTTCTCATTTAATTAGATCTTTAATTTCTTTCATCAGTGCTTTGTAGCTTTCAGCCTGAAAGTCTTGCATTTCTTTTGTTAAATTTATGCCTATTTTCTTTTTTTATACTATTGTAAATGCAGTTGCTTCCTTAATTTCACTTCTGATTGTTTATTGCTAACGTGTAGATATGCAAGTGATTTTTATATATTGGCCTGTGTTCTAAAGTCTTGTTGAATTTGCTGTATTCGCTCTCATAGTTTTTTAGTGGATTCCTTAGGATTTTTCGCACATAAAATCATGCAGTCTTCGAATAAAGATAGTTTTACTTCTTCATTTCCAAACTGGTTGTATCTTATTTCTTTCTCTTTCTTAATTGTCCTGGAAGCGCTTTTAATTGTCTTGAGGCAGAAAAATAGAAATGGCTATTTGAAGCTGTGGTGTTTTCACAGTAGCTCATCCTCTTACTCATTTCCCTCAGTCTCTTGAGGTCCTGTGCAGACTTCACTACCATCTTACACCACTTGCCTTGTGAAGTCTCTCTTGATTTCCCCCGTAGAAATAGTCTCTTCTTCAACGTGGTAGGATGAAAAAAACCAAATTTTTGGAAGCAGACGAACTTGGGTTTGAATCTGAACTCTTCTACCTGCTAGCTATATGTTCTTGGCTAAAGATAGGTAGGCAGGTAGATAGGTAATCTTAACTCTCTTCATTTTTGTAACAGCCCCATGCAGTTAGCACCGTCACTGTCAGCCTTGTATGGTTGTTTTGAAGATTCAATGAGAAAACATTTATAAAATGCTTGATGCCGAGGAGACACTCTTAACACGATTTGCTTTTTGACTTAAATTATGGTCATTTGTATTGTGGTTAGTTACAGAGGTGTCAGTCTTTAAGGTTGTCGGCTCCTTGCAGGTAAGGATTACGTGTAGGAGTATTTATTACTGCATCTTGTGCAAATATTGTGCCTATTATATATCCCTAAATATATTTCAGTTTGATGTATTTCTTTTTGGTATTTATGGTGGTTTGTCTTTGTGTATCATTTCTCCCCTTCTAGATGAAACAAAATGGATCCATTTTCCTACCCTTTATCTCTTCTTTAAGCTTTTATCATTTTATTGGTCTGGTATCAGGTTACAGCTAGCTGATTGAAATTTGAAAGGTTTCAGAGTAGAATCAGAGCTGTGGATAATCTGAAAGCAGTATGTTCATGTTCTTTAAACACTGTATAATACCAACCCCTATCATTGATCCTTTGCTTATGAGATTATTTAATGCATATTTAATGAGCTTATTGATAGTATGAAATATCAGTGAAAGTGCCCTTGTTCTTTTTTTATGTATTAAACCAGTGATACACTTGAAAAAATCAAAAGGAATGGCAACAGCCTAGTGATGTGAGTACAGAAAATTATGAAAATAAAATTTTCATAACAGCATGAAGATAGCAAGAGTAATTTTCCAGATTCACAGCCAGATGACTATGCTGTGTGTATCCATAGTTCTAAGTTTGCATCTTAATCTGGCCTTGGTGATTTTCCAGCACCTGTTATCCATCAAGATCAAGAATGGTTTCAAGGTGGCCCTATATAAAAAGCATGGAATTTTCTGCCTGTTCCTGACCTCCTTTCCCTGGAAACTTTTGTTCCTAAAAGCATCTGAAGACCTCTCATGGTCTGCACCGCCACCCTCCCGTGCCTGCAGCTGTGACCTGGAGCAGTACTGTGGTCACACTAGAACTTTCCTATGAGCCAGGTTGCGGCTCTGCTGTGTGCTCTGAGATGAGAGCACAGAGCAGAGCCACGGGAGACAGAGTGACAGCCCGTAGCTTGCGGGGGGCTGGGGTAGGCAGCCACATGCAAGCACTGAGCACCAGGTGCCTCTGCAGCCAGAGACGCACAGGCGGGTGAGGTCAAGAGTGAGAGCCAGCCGGGCTGCCGCAGCTCGCTGCCCGGTTCTCCCTGTTCACGTCTGTCACGCGGACCTGTTCCGCCCCGCCTCCCGGCTGCTGCTGGACCCAGAGCGCTCGGGGCAGCCAGCTGGCAGTCTTGGCAGGCTTACCCTCGTTGTGCTCGTTGCTTGGCCCTGAAGTTCTAGTTAGCTTGAGCCCAATCAGCCCCACGTGCCACAGAAAACTGCAGCAGACATATCCTCCAAAACCATTCTTCGGAAGAGAGAGACACTGTGATATATGAACAGGGACCCTTGTTTCTTCCAGACCAGTTGGCCTGGCAGTGATATCAATGTTCTGAACCTTCACGTTTATTTGCACAGATACAAAAAGAGAGGGACAGATGCAAGGGCATCTAGACAGGTGCTTGTCGTATAGTGAGGATAATGGCCAGGTGTTGTGCATTCTCTAGTACTTGTCAGTGCTTTCAAAATCAGCCCATACGTACCGTTTTTGAATGTCACTTCTCCCGTTTAACCGTCTGAGGTCAAGGACTGTGACTCATCTGGTTTTGGTACAGGACCACGAAGGTAGCGGCCACGTAGCAGTACGTGTGGATGGGGAAAAGGAGTGGCGGGTGGGGACCTGAGGACATAGCGTGTGGTTGTGTCCCGCTCTTTACTCAGGACTCACCAGGCTGTGGGGAGGTACCACATGTGCTGTCATTCCTCTAAGGAGACCGACAGGGAGAGGCGGGTGCGGTCAGAATCGCCAGGAACACTGTGCTTTACGAAAGACAGAAGGTGAGACGCCTGGACTCCGGGCCCCTGCAGGGTGGTCAGTCAGTGTAAAGGAGCAGGCAGAGGGCAAAGAAGAAGGGCCCTTAGGGAGGAGGCAAGGGGGGAATAAGAGCTGCTCTAGAGCGGGAATGTTCATAAAGAGAAAAAAAGAATCCAGTTGAGAATGACTGAAAGGTTTCAAAGCATTTGTTAACAATTCTTGGCAGTGCTAAGAGAAATCAAGAAGAAATCAAGCAGCCACAGGTAGAAGATGAAAGGATGAAAACGGTATTTAACCAAATGAAACTTAATTAGCTGAGGAGGAAGGGACCCATGATTTGAATTAAGGAAAGAAGAAGGTCTGCGTTGTGCAGGGAAAGCTGACGGGGTCAGGTGTCCCTGGTCTGGAGTAGCTCTGATTGTCTCACAGATGCTCTGTGGGGTCCTCGGCTGTGTCCTGGCCTGTCCTTCCTCTCTCTGCTGTGGAATCTGATTGCAGGTGTCAGAAGTTCCTGCAGGAGGGGACGAGCAGAGAGGACCAGGCTGGTTAAATGTTGGGGAGTGGAAAGAGAAGAGCGAAATAAACGCCAAATTTCCCGATGTCTCACCACTTACACAGCCTTTTGGAAAACTAAGAGGCGGCTTAGGGCTTCCCTGGTGGCGCCAGTGGTTGAGAGTCCGCCTGCCGATGCAGGGGACGCGGGTTCGTGCCCCGGTCCGGGAAGATCCCACATGCCGCGGAGAGGCTGGGCCCGTGAGCCGTGGCCGCTGAGCCTGCGCGTCCGGAGCCTGTGCTCCGCGACGGGAGAGGCCACAGCGGTGAGAGGCCCGCGTACCGCAAAAAAAAAAGAGGCAGCTTTGCACCTCGAGTCTTTACCCACAAATAAGGGACATGGGAACACTGGCTGTGCAGGAGAACCACAGACATTCTTGGAAGGCCTGTCTTTCTGTGAGCTGTAGAAAAGTGGAAAACTGCAATGACGGCAGAGATACCAGAAAAAGTTATCTTTAAATCTTTTGCAAGCAAGTAATTCCAATTTTTATTCTGCTCATTAAGGCATCATCTTCTCTTCAGAAAAGATGGGAATGAGAGATTTCCTACGATGATGTACTTTGCACCAGGGTTACTGCGTTTTTGGTAGCAAGTACCTTCATCGTGGTAGACTATCTGCCAGTGTTCGTTTATGTTTAAATTTTGAATTTCTTCCAGGTGCTTCCTAAAGAAGAGTATCTTCTGTTTTGGAGGGTGAGTGGAAAGTAGGGGAGAGACTGACCCAAGGATTGAGGTGCAGCAATGAAGCCCCATCCCAGGGGGCTCTCTGCCTTTTTTTCCTGGCCATGTGACATCTGCAACTCTCCTGTCCCTTCTGGTTGGAGAGAGCATGCTCAGTTAACATTTAGTAAAAACAACACAAAGAGTGCATATTGGCCTAGGGACATGCATAAATGCCCCTGTAATAAACAGACTACCTGGAAGTGTACATGAGGAGAGGCTGTTTCCATCACTGCCTGGGGAGGAATTTGACATTGTGGGACCGGTACCCTGAATGCCTTTTCGAACAGGTGGATTTTGGGTGTGCACATCACCTTTTCTTTGAAAAGTTTTTTTGATTAAGGTGAAATTCACATAACATAAAAGTAACCATTTTAAAGTGTACAACTCAGTGATGTTTAGTACATTCACAGTGTTGTGCAACCACTATTTCTGTTTAGTTCCAACACATTTTTCATAACGCAGATGGAAACCCTGCACCCGTCAGCAGTCCCTCCCTGTAAACCTCCCCAACCCGGCCAGACCCTGGCAACTGCAGGTCTGCTTTCTGTCGCTACATCTCTACCTGTTCTGGACATTCATGCAAATGGAGTCATACAGTGTGTGGACTTTTGTGTCTGGTGTCTTTCACTCAGCATCATGTTTTCAGAGTTTGTCCATGATGGAGCCTTTGTCCGTGCTTCTTTCCTTTTTATGGCTGAATAATATTCTATTGTATAGATATGTCAAATTTCATTTATCCATTCATCAGCTGATGGGCATTTGGGTTGTTTCCACTTTGGGCTATTATGAATGATGCTGCTGTGAACATCTTTCTAGAAGTCTTTCTGTGAACACGTTTTCATTTTTCTTGGGTATGTCCCTAGGAGTGGAATTGCTGGGTTATATGGTAATTCTATGTTTAACTTTTTGAGGAACCACCAGAATATTCTCTGCAGCAGGTGCACCATTTCATATTCCCTCCAGCTACGTATCAGGGCTGCAATTTCTCCACGTCCTCCCTGACACTGGTTATTTTCTTTCTTTTAATAACAACTGTTTTAACTAGTGTGAAGAGATATTTTTACTTCTTCCTTTCCAATGTATTTGTCATTTGGTTCTCATTCTTACCTAATTGCTCTGGGTAGAATTTCCAGTACAACGTTAAACGCAGATAGCAAGGCAAGGTATCTTCATCTTGTTCCTGTTCTTAGGGGAACTTCATCTTGCGCCACTGAGTCTGAATTTGTTTGTGGATTTTTCACGTGTGTCCCGTGTCAGGTTGAGGAAGTTCCCTTCTGTTCCTAGTTTGTTGAGTGCTTTTATCATAAAAGAGTGTCGGATTTTGTCAAATGCTTTTTCTGCACAGCCTAATCCAACTTTTTTGGGATTACACATCATACGGTTAGGGATCAGAGAAGTTTACTAACATGGTGATTCTTAGTAGAGAAGGTGTTGTAACCAAATTATTAAAATAATTGCTTTGAGTCACCAGGTTATAGAACTACTTCTATTCTACTTGATCCTTCTTGGCAATAATATTCTCTGTAATAGGAGTTTACAAACATGCACTTATCTTTGCTTTTTTAAAAATTGATTTAAAAACACTTTTTATTTTAGAATAGTTTTAGATTTACAAAGATAATACAGAGAGTTCCACATACCCCATACCCAGTTTCCCTTTTTTTTTTTTTTTTTGCGGTACGCGGGCCTCTCACTGTGTCGTGGCCTCTCCCGTTGCAGAGCACAGGCTCAGCGGCCATGGCTCACGGGCCCAGCCGCTCCTCGGCACGTGGGACCTTCCCGGACCGGGGCACGAACCCGTGTCCCCTGCATCGGCAGGCAGACTCTCAACCACTGTGCCACCGGGGAAGCCCTCCCCTTTTTTTTTTTTATTGAAGTATAGTTGATTGATAATATTGTATAAGTTTCAGGTGTGATTTCCCCTATTTTTAACATCATATATTATTATGATATAGTATCACATTTATTGAATCAATATTGATACTATTATTATCAACTGAGACTTATACTTTATTCACATTTCTTCAGATTTTCCCTAATGTCCTTTTTCTGTTCTAGTGTCCCATCCACAGACCATACTACATTTAGTTGTCATGTCTTCTTAGGCTACTTCGGACTGTCAGTTTCATAGATCTGCTTTCTTTTGGTGACCTTGCCAGTTGTGAGGCTTACTGGCTAGGTATTTTGTAGACTATCCCTTAATTTGTGTTTGTCTGATGTTTAGGGTGGTATGAGTTTGGGGAGGAAGGCCACAGGTGAAGAGCCGTTTTCCCCACATCATGGCCAGGGCACGTCCCGTCAGCAGGACCTCTCTCTGCTGTTGCTGACTTGATTGCTGGCGGAGGTGGCGTTTAGCAGGTCTCGACACTGTAACGTTACTTTTTTGAAACTTAACTTACGTTTTAACTCCTGTTCGATAATGTCCTGGGGACAGAGCTAGAGCATTCACTGTACGTCCCTTGGTACCTAAGGGAGTCTGAAGCAAGAGCGTTTGTGACTTTTACAAGCTCAGGGCAGAGTGATGTACGAGCCAGATTCCCGAGTTGTCTTTGAAGTCGTGTATTATTCGTGTTCATTTCTGTATTGAAGGTACAGAGTTGGGATTCTTCGCCCGCAAACATAGTTGTGTGGTGAGAAGGGCATTACTCTGGCCGTCAGAAGACCCGTTATCTCCCTTTAGAAGGTCAGGGGGGAACAGTGGGCCCGTGTTGCCAGGGTACTGTTCAGTTAGGCAACCTTCATCGAGCCTCTTGGGGCACATCACCCTGCAGCGCAAAACATGGCATTAACAGGAGAGAAACTAGAGCCCTGTCCTCAAATAACTACATGACCAAAAGCCACCTCCGTGCCCAGACTTGCCCTGGAGGATCCTCAATGCACGTGGGGTCGGAAACTTAAGGAGATGAGTGTCATGCCTGTGTCGGGGCATCTGCGCGCACACTCTCGGTGCCAGGAGCCTGCGGGGTTGAAGTATGCAGAGCCACGTGTGGTCCTTGGGGCAACTGCAGCATCTTCAGGGGGTGTGACATCCTCAGAGTTTTCCTTTAGGCCACAGTGGACCTTAATGTCACAAGTAAGCTGTAAAAGTTGAGAGTGTGTGATGAAGACAGGAGTTGAAGGCAGGAGATCATGCAGAGTTCAGGCTTTTATGTTTGAGATTTGTGTTTGAATCAGAATTCCTCCCATGTGTCATTTCTCGTTGATTTGTCCAGCTGGGTTTGGGTTTTTTGTAGTTAATAAAATATCTTCCTTTTCTTTATCTTCTGTAGCAGAGGTTTATGTATCAGTGACATCTTTTCTTGTCATCCAATTCAACCAAAATAATTTAGTTGTTTTTATTTAGTCTTGAAGGAAAACTAAACTGAATTTATTCAAAATCTGAATCACTTGAATTAAAGGTTTTTTTTCCCCTTAGGTGCATACATTAACCCAAACTGTAATAAAGTACAGCCAAGGATGATAGGCTAGGCAGTGAACATTTTCTAAATTTTAACAGGAGTTAACTTTTCTTTACATATCTATATTTTTTCATAGTTTAATTTTGTAAACATGTTAGTACTTTTGCAAAAGCATATAAATAAATGTGTTGCTTTTCCATAATTACCTGGGAAGCAATTTATTACTCTACACAAAGTGTTATTTTTTAAAATCCGTATGTATTGTATAAGAATTTTTATTCAGTTTAGGTGCTGTTTATTTTGTTGTTTAGCTGTTTTTTAAGAACAACTAAGTAAGTGACTTCAAAAGTAACGGTAATTGGGCTTCCCTGGTGGCGCAGTGGTTGGGAGTCCGCCTGCCGATGCAGGGGACGCGGGTTCGTGCCCCGGTCCGGGAAGATCCCACGTGCCGCGGAGCGGCTGGGCCCGTGAGCCGTGGCCGCTGAGCCTGCGCGTCCGGAGCCTGTGCTCCGCAACGGGAGAGGCCGCAGCAGTGAGAGGCCCGCGTACCGCAAAAAAAAAAAAAAAAAAAAAAAAAAAAAAAAAAAGTAATGGTAATTATTTGATTCCGTTGGTCTTCAGCTTCATTCATGAGGACTTACAAGTTAGTTTGGGAGCCATCTCAGTGTCAAAAGTGGAATACTGTGCTGTCATTTAAAAATAAGGAATGTGAAAGCTCTTCTGTATTAATATGGAATCCTCTTCAGCATGTACTATTAAAACAAATGAATAAAGTCCAAAACAATATACAAAATGTACTACCATTTGGTTAAAACAAGTTTGGCGGGGGGGTGCAGTATGCACCTAAATGCTTTATATGGATAAACTATTTCCGGAAGAATCCACAAGAAGGGAGTAACTTTAGTTGTCCCAGGAGGAGAGCTAGGTGGTCGGGAAAGGAAGGAGAGGTTTGAATTTGAGTCGTGTGAATGTATTACCTGTTGTAAAATAAAACTCTTTTGTTAAATTATCTAAGACAGAAGTGAGGGCCAGCTTTAGGTTTTGTCGATGGTTGAACCTCACTTTCATTTCTTCTAAGTCATGGAGTCAGTTTCATGTGGCTCTAAGACAAACTCGTACAGACGGATCTTTGCATATTTCTTTCCAGGTGGTAGGAGTATTCAGCTTTGGTTTGGTTAATTTGTGTTTTCTGGTTTACATGTCTTTCAATAAAAATGTTATAGAGTCATGGAGTCTTAAGAGTTGGATTGGCCCTTAGATACCAGTTGTAGATCATTGACTTGATGTTTTAGCCTTAGCTGTAGAGTGTTTGAACTCTCAGGGGGCAGGCACATCGCTCTGCCTCAGCCATTCATGCATGTGAAGTTCTATTCCAAGAAAGTTCTCTCCTGTCTTGAGCCTAAATTTGTCCTCCTGCATCTTCTAACCCTTGGAACTGATGCTTCCTCTCAGGGTCCTGGAAAACTGATCTGTTTGCTTTTATGCATGACAGCCCTAAATGTGAAAATTACCCACACAAAACGTGGTTCTCATCATAATCATAGTTGTTTTCCTATGTTAAAGCCTGGGAAGTTGTTGGTGAGCTTCTCTGTCCTTGCTTTTTTTAAAAAAAAATTTATTTTTGGCTGCGTTGGGTCTCTGTTGCTGCACACGGGCTTTCTCTAACTGTGGCGAGCGGGGGCTGCTCTTCAGTGCGGTGCGCGGGCTTCTCCTTGTGGTGGCTTCCCTTGTTGCGGAGCACGGGCTCTAGGCGCATGGGCTTCGGTAGTTGTGGCGCACGGGCTTAGTTGCCCCGCATCATGTGGGATCTTCCCGGACCACGGCTTGAACCTGTGTCCCCTGCATTGGGAGGCGGATTCTTATCCAGCGCGCCACCAGGGAAGTCCTATGTCCTAGCTTTTGAAGTTGATTGTTTTTGGACCCAAATGCAACACCTTGTGTCTATCTCTGTTAAATTTCACTTTGGCAGATTCAGCCCATGAACCAATTCATTGTTTTAATCCTGATTCTGTCAACTAAAAATTATGTTATTTCTCCCCACTTTCTCTTTTAAGACTTGTTTTTTGAGATCAGTTTTGGTTTTACAGCAAAATTGAAAGTACAGAGATTTCCTATATACCTCTTTCCCCGCATACATATAGCCTCCTCCACATCAACATCATTCACCAGATGGTGCGTTTTTATCAAGGATGAACCTGCATTGACATGTCATAATCACCCAGAGTCCATGGTTTACATTCGGGTTCACTCTTGGTGATGTACATTCATGGGTTCAAACAAAAGTATAATGACCTATATCTGTCATTATAATATACAGAATATTATATATTATATTATAATATACAGTCTGCCCTTCTGTATCTGTAGGATGTAGAACCCGTGGATACAGAGGGTCAGGTCTACTATGTCATTTTGTTTAAGGGACTTCAGCACCTGCAGATTTTGGTATCCATGGGGGTCCTGGAACCAATCCCCTCTTGATACCAAGGGGCAAATGTAGTTGGAATCATACATTATGTACCCTTTTCAGATCAGGTTCTTAAACTTAGTAATATGCATTTAAGTTTCCTCTGTGTCTTTTCATGGCTTGGTAGTTCATTTCTTTTTAGCACTGAATAATAGTCCATTGTCTGGATATACCACAGTTTATCCATTCACCTACTGAAAGATGTCTTGGTTGTTCCCAAGTTTTAGTAATTATGAATAAAACTGCTATAAACATCCGTGTGCAGGTTTTTTTTGGGGGGGGGCAATAAATTTTCAGGTTTTTTTTTTTTTTCTTTTTCTTTTGCGGTACGCGGGCCCCTCACTGCTGCGGCCTCTCCCGTTGCGGAGCACAGGCTCCGGGCGCGCAGGCCCAGCGGCCACGGCTCACGGGCCCAGCCGCTCCGCGGCACGCGGGATCTTCCCGGACCGGGGCACGAACCCGCGTCCCCTGCATCGGCAGGCGGACTCCCAACCACTGCGCCACCAGGGAAGCCCTCAGGTTTTTAAGGTAAATACCAAGGAGTATAATTGTTGGATCACATCATTAAAGTAGGTTTCGTATTGTAAGAAACTGCCAAACTGTCTTCCAAAGTGGCTGTATCATTTTTCATTCCCACCAGCAGTGACGACGACAGTTCCTGTGAGCGCACGTACTCACCAGCGTATGGTGTTAGTGCTCTGCGTTATGGCCATTCTAGTAGGTGTGTAGTAGTATCTCTTTGCTGTCTTAATTTGCATTTCCCTGATGACATATCATGTGGAGCATCTTTTCATATGCTTGTGTGCCATCTGCATATATATCTTCTCTGGTGAGGTGTTTTGTGTTCCTACTGTCAAGTTTTAATAGTTCTTTATATATTTTGGATTACAGTCCTTTATCAGATGTGTCTTTTGCAGATATTTTCTCCCGTTCTGTGGCTGTCTTTTCATTCGCTGCATATTGTTTTTCTCAGAGCAGAAACTTTTAATTTTAATCAAGTCCAGCTCATCAGTTATTTCTTTCATGGATCAGGTCTATGGTGGTGTATCTGAAAAGGTTATCACCATACCCAAGGACATCTAGATTTTCTCCTATGTTATATTCTAGGAGTTTTATAGTTTTGCATTTCACATTTAGGCCTATGATCCATTTTGAGTTAATTTTTGTAAAGGGTATAAATTTTTCGTTGAAATTCCTTCTTTTTGCATGTGGATGTCCAGTTGTTGCAGTACTATTTGTTAAAAAGACTGTCTTTGGGCTTCCCTGGTGGCACAGTGGTTGGGAGTCCGCCTGCCGATGCAGGGGACGCGGGTTCGTGCCCCGGTCCGGGAGGATCCCACATGCCGCGGAGAAGCTGGGCCCGTGAGCCGTGGCCACTGAGCCTGCGCGTCCGGAGCCTGTGCGCT
>NC_041228.1:81318198-81368877 GCF_002837175.3 Physeter macrocephalus
CTGCAACGGGAGAGGCCACAGCAGTGAGAGGCCCGCGTACCGCAAAAAAAAAAAAAAAAAAAAGACTGTCTTTGCTCCATTGTATTGCCTTTGTTTCTTTGTCAAAGATCAGTTGATTCTATTTATAGGGATCTGTCTCTTAGTTCTCTGTTCTTTTCCATTGATCTATTTGTCCGTTCTTTCACCAGTACCACACTTTCACTAGTACTTAAGGTGGAAACTTAGATCATTTATTTTAGATTATTCTTCGTTTCTAATATAATATGAAGCTAATACTGTAGCTTTATAGTAAGTCTTAAAGTTGAGTAGTGTCAGTCCTCCACCTTTGTTGTTCTTCAATTTTGTGTTGGCTCTTCTAGGTCTTTTGCAGCTATATATAAACTTTAGAATCAGTTTGTCAGTATCCGCAAAATAACTTGCCAGGATTTTAATTGTGATGGCACTGAATCTGTAGATCCAGTTGGTAAAAACTGACATCTTGACAATACTGCTGTGAACTTGGAATAGCTCTCCATTTATTTATTTCTTTGATTTCATTCATCAGATATTGGTAGTTTTCTTCATGTAAATCTTGTAATAAATTATTATACCTCAGTGTACCTAAATATACCTAAGTATTTCATTTTGGGGGGTGCTAATGTAAATGGTAGTGTGTTTTTAATTTTAAATTTTGTTTGTTTTCAGTATATAGGAAAATAATTGACTTTTGTGTATTAACCTTGTATCCTGCAACCCTGCTATAATCATTTACTAGATCCAGGCGTTTTTTGATTGATGCTTTCAGATTTTTTACGTAGATGGTCAGGTCTGCAAAGAAAGACAGTTTTATGTCTTCCTTCCCAATCTGTATGCCTTTTATTTCCTTTTCCTGTGTTATGCATTAGCAAGTACTTCCAGCATAATGTTGAAAAAGGAATGGTGAGAGGGGACATCATTGCCTTTTACCTGTTCTTAGTGGGAAAGCTTCTAGTTTCTCACCATTGAGTATGATGTTAGCTGTAGGTGTTTTGAATAGTCTTCATCAAGTTGAGAAAGTTCCCCTCTATTCCTAGTTTACTAAGAGTTTTTATCATCAGGAAATATCAGGTTTTGTCAAATGTTTATTTTGCATCTGTTGATATGATAATGTAATTTTTCTTTTTTAGTCTGTTGATGGTTTGCATAAATTGATCTTCAAATGTTGAATCAGCCTTGCAAAACTGGGATAAATCCTGCTTGGTCAGGGTACATAATTCCTTTTATACACTGTTGAATTTAATTTGCTAATATTTTGTTGAGGATTTTTGCATCTATGTGTTGAAGAGACATATTGCTTGGTAGTTTTCCTTTCTTGTAATACCTTTGTCTGGTTTTGGCATTAGGGTAGTGCTGGCCTCATCGAGTAAGATAGGAAGTGTTCCTTCTGTTTTTATCCTCTGAAAAAGAGTGCAGAGAATTGATATAATTTCTTTCTTAAATGTTTGGTCAAATTCACCAGTGAACCCATCTGAGCCTAGTGCTTTCTGTTTTGGAAGATTATTAATTATTAATTCAATGTTTTTAATAGATATAGGCTTGTTCAAATTATCTATTTCTTCTTGTGTGAGTTTTGGCAGACTGTGTCTTTCAAGAAATTGGTCCATTTCATCTAGGTTATTAGATTTGTGGGCATAGAGTTAATTATAGTATTCCTTTAGTATCCTTTTACTTTTTTTTTTTTTTTAATGGCCCTGTCTTCTTTTTTTTTTTAGGGTTGTGTTGGGTCTTTGTTGCTGTGCGTGGGCTTTCCCTATTTGCAGCGAGCGGGGGCTACTCTAACTTGCAGTGCGCGGGCTTCTCATTGCGGTGGCTTCTCTTGTTGTGGAGCACGGGCTCTAGGTGCACGGGCTTCAGTAGTTGTGGCACACGGGCTCAGTAGTTGTGGCTCGCGGACTCTAGAGCGCAGGCTCAGTAGTTGTGGCACATGGGCTTAGTTGCTCTGCGGCACGTGGGATCTTTCCGGACCAGGGCTCGAACCCGTGTCCCCTGCATTGGCAGGTGGGTTCTTAACCACTTGTGCCACCAGGGAAGCCCTCCTTTTAATTTCCATGGAATATGTAGTGATGTCCCCTCTTTCATTTCTGATATTTAGTAATTTGTGTTCTCTCTTTTTCTTGTTAGCTTGGCTGGAGACATACAGATTTTATTGATCTTTTCAAAGGATCAGCTTTGGTTTCATTGATTTTCTCTATTGATTTACTTTCAGTTTCATTGATTTCTGCTCTAATCTTTATTCTTTCTTTTATTTATTTATTATTTTTTTCCCCCCTGCTTACTTTGGATTTAGTTTGGTCTTTTTTTTCTAGTTTCCTAAGGTGGAAACTTAGATTATTGATTTTAGATGATTTTTCTTTTTTAATATATGCATTCAGTAGTATAAATTTTCCTCTAAGCACTGTTTTTGCTGTATCCCACACATTTTGATAAGTTGTGTTTCCATTTTCATTTATTAACAATTTTAAAATTTCTCTTGAGATTTCTTCTATGACTCGTGTTATTTGAAAGTTTGTCTTGGGCTTCCCTGGTGGCGCAGTGGTTGAGAGTCTGCCTGCCGATGCAAGGGACACGGGTTTGTGCCCCAGTCTGGGAAGATCCCACATGCCGCGGAGCGGCTGGGCCCATGAGCCACGGCCGCTGAGCCTGTGCGTCCAGAGCCTGTGCTCCGCGACGGGAGAGGCCACAACAGTGAGAGGCCCGTGTACCGCAAAAAAAAAAATAATAATAATAAAATAAATAAATACATAAAAATAAATTAAAAAATAAATAAAAGTTTGTCTTAACCTATGGAATGGGAGAAAATACTTGGAAATTATGCAGCTGACAAGGGATTAATTTCCAAAATATACAAGCAGCTCATGCAGCTCAATATCAAAAAAACAACCCAATCCAAAAACGGACAGAAGACCTAAATAGCCATATCTCCAAGGAAGACATACAGATAGCCAGCAGGCACATGAAAAGATGCTCAACATCGCTAATTATTAGAGATATGCAAATCAAAACTACAATGAAGTATCACCTCACAACAGTCAGAATGCCCATCACCAAAAAGTCTACAAATAATAAATGCTGGAGAGGGTGTGGAGAAAAGGGAGTCCTCTTGCACTGTTGGTGGGAATGTAAATGCCACTATGGAGAACAGTATGGAGGTTCCTTAGAAAACTAAAAACAGAGCTACCAAATGACCCAGCCATCCCACTCCTGGGCATATATCCAGAAAAGATGAAAACTCTCATTCGAAGAAATACATGCACCCCAGTGTTCAGAGCAGCACTATTTACAATAGCCAAGACATGGAAGCAACAGATGAATGGATACAGAAGATGTGGTGTATATATATACAACGGAATATTACTTGGCCATAAAGAAATTGAAATAGTGCCATTTGCAGCAACATGGATGGACCTAGAGATTATCATACTAAGTGAAGTAAGTCAGAGAAAGACAAGTATCATATGATATCACATATATGGAATCTAATAAAAAACTGATACAAATGAAATTATTTATACAAATACACAATACAAAATAGAAGTAGACTCACAGACATAGAAAAACAAACTTATGGTTACCAGAGGGGAAAGGTGGGGGGAGGGATAAGTTAGGAGATTGGGATTAACAGATACACACCACTGTATATAAAATAGATGAACAACAAGGACCTGCTGTATAGCTCCGGGAACTGTATTCAGTATTTTGTAATAACCTATAATAGAAGAAGAATCTGAAAGAGTTATATATTCAGTTATATATAACCGAATCACTTTGCTATACCCCTGAAACATTGTAAATTACTATACTTAAATTTTAAAAAAAAGTTTGTCTTTAATCTCCATGTAGTTTGAGATTTTTTTGGTTATCTTTTCGTTATTGAATTCTAGTTTAATTCCACTGAGAGCATACGTTGTATAGTTTCTGTTTCTGTAAGCATGTTAAGATGTGTTCTGTGGCTCAGACTGTGGTTTGTCTTGGTGAATGTTCCATGTGGGCTTGAAAAGAATGTGTCCTCTGCAGTTGTTGGATGAAGTAGTCTATAGATACCGCTTATATCCAGTTGATTAACAGTGGTGTTGAGTTCAGCTATGACCTTGCTGATTTTCTACCAGCTGGATCTGTCCGTTTCTGAGAGAGGTGATAAAGGGTCCAGCCGTGATAGTGGATTCATCTGTTTCTCTTTGCAGTTCTGTTTTATCCCGTGGAGTGTGATGCTCTGTTGTTAGGCACATACACATAAAGAATTGTTACGTCTTCTTGGAGAATTGACCCCTTTATCATTATGAAGTGTTCTTTATCTGTAATCACTTTCCTTACTTTGACGTCTGCTCCGTCCAAAATTAAAGTAGCTCCTCCTGGCTCTCTTTATGTAAGTGTTAGCGTGTCATTTTCAGTATTATGGTAGCATAATACTATTACTCTGTTATTATGTCAGCATGGAATATTTCTCTTCATTTACTTTTAATCCACTTTATATTTAAAGTGGGTTCTTTTTCTGTCTTTTGTGGCTTAATTGAGCATTTTATATGATAACATTTTCTCTCCTGTTTTTAGCCCATCGGTTATGCTTATATTTTTACTTTTTTTTAGTGGTTGCCCTAGAGTTTGCAGTAGACATTTACAGCAGATCCAAGTCCACTTTTAAATAACACGGATCACTTCTGGGTAGTGTGAGTGCCTTATAAGAACAAGACAATCCTGATTCCATCCCCCACCCCATCCCTTGTGTCGTTGCTGTCATTCATTTCACTTATGTGTAAACACACATAGGCATGTGTGTGTATGCGTAAGAAATATACATAAGCATACATAATCGAATACGTTGTTGCTATTATTATTTCAAACAAACTGTTATCTACTAGGTCAATTAAGAATTAATATAAAAGCCTTTATTTTTACCTTCACTTATTCCTTCCTCAGTCCTCTTCCTTCATGTAGATCCGAGTTTCTGATGTGTATCGTTCTCCTTCTCTCTAAAGAACTTCTTGTATCATTTCTTGCAAGGCAGGTGTACTGGCAACAGATTGCCCCAATTTTTGTTTGAGAAAGCCTTTATTTCTCCTTCACTTTTGAAGGATAATTTCACAGGGTACAGACTTCTAGGTTGGTGGGGCTTTTTTCTCTCAACACTTAAAATCTTCCACTCCACTTCCTTCTTGTTTGCATGGTTTCTTAGAAGTCAGGTATAATTCTTACCTTTTTTCCTCTATAGAAAAGGCGTTTTTTTCCTCTGGCTTCTTTCGGGTTGTTTGTTTATTGTTCAGTTTTTGGCATTTATTCCTGCATGGTGTTCTCTGAACTTCCTGGATCTGTGATTTGGTGTCTGACGTTAACTTGAGTGAGTACCTCAACTGAGCATGGAAATGGAGGTGATGACGGGAGACCCTGGAGCCGTGTCACACGGGCAAATGGAGTGTGGGACTGGGGTTTGGGGGGCGCGGTGATGACATAACGACTCAGAGTCCGTACTGCAGGTTAACGTCTCAGGCCCCTGGTGTCAGCCCTGCATGTCCAGGGCAGAAAACCCTTCCATCCAGCAGAATCGTGCGTTGAATGACATTTTCCAGCTTTTCATATCCAAGGACATGAAAAGAAGTCCAGGGCAACTTCCTAAGTTGTCAGTTGACATTGCAAGTAACCTCATACTTTAAAAGGCTGGGTGAGGTCAAAACCTATGATACTGTGAAATAATCCAGGCACTGTTTGTCTTATTCTTGGCCATGTTCATTTAGCCACACCTAGCAAAGATGGAGTAGAGAAACACTTGTGGGTGCCAGACACCCAGATTCTTTATGCCACCAGGCAGTGTGGTCTGAGGCAAGCTAAGGATCCTCTGAGCCCCACACAGGTATCTGTGAGATGAAACGATGGAAGGAATCACCACAGCCCCTTCTAGCACTAACTAAAAGTCTGGGCGTTTTTAGCTGTGTAAAGAATTAAAATAGTGAGCATTTCTTCATCAGATGATTGCTTCCTCTTGGAAAGCAGTCAGTAGGAATTATTTACATTTACTTAAGAATTTAGAATATCTGATAAGGCATTAATTTATCTCAGATTTAATGATACATTTGCACGACAAAAACTTAAGTAATCAAAGTGTGTTGGGCTTCCCTGGTGGCGCAGTGGTTGCGCGTCCGCCTGCCGATGCAGGGGAACCGGGTTCGGAGAGGCCACAACAGAGGGAGGCCCGCATACCACACAAAAAAAAAAAAAAAAAAAAAAAAAAAAAGTGTGTATGTGTGCTTAAGAAATTGCTCCAAGTACTCTAGCTCTGCTTTTGAAAGTTTTCTCTGCCTCCTGTATGTTATAGAGCTAAATCAAGATCAGTCGGAAAATTGGCCTCATGCACTAATAGATCCTGTGGTTCTGCCCTCCCCACCTCTGCTCAGTGGTCCCTGCATACACATCTCTGCCCATACTATTCAGTAAACAACTGAGAGACCCAAGCTCAGCCGGTTCATTCACAGAGTATTTGGAAAGGGCTGTCTGAGCAGCCTTGACACACTGGCTGAAGTGGGGTGAGAGTCAGTGTTGGTGTTTTCATTAGTTCTTTTTATAGCACTGAATCAGCTGTAGCTGGTTAACTCAAGCCTAGGCTCCTATTAGTGTACAGGTCTCTTACGCAGGATAAAGAGCTTCTGATGGAAACACATTTTGTTACTCATGATACCACCGACTGTGTTTACATGAACTCACCCAGTCTGTCATGAGATGTGATTTAGAACGGTTCCGTTAAAACACAGGAACTCCCTGAGTGCTCTTCAAATCACCCTTGAAAACAAAAATATAGATAGCTTTCCTTATTAAACCAGCCATCCTTCACAGATCCTGCTTCCCTTGGATGACGCTTTTGAAGAGAGCCAGGATGTTTTCCCATCAGTGTTATAAAAATTGGGTGGAGAAAGTTGTTTTTCCTCTGCCCACAGCAAGGAATCATCATCTTATAGGGGGTAGAGAATAATTTACCCAGGCATTTCTGGATAAGTTAAATAGAAGTGTTTGTATTGCTGTAGCTTTTCAAGGGGTGAACTCTGGCCGAAGGCAGAATCTAACTTTTTAGACATCATTAATAGCTAGATGGAAACAAATGTATGTACATATATTCATTTCTATCTATAGGAGTAGAAATGGGAAATAAAAAACATTTTGAATGGAGAGTGTTTATTGGATTCTTGGGTGGCTTGTTTTGGGGATGAAAGGATAAACCAATTTAGCCAGTGTTCTGAAGTAGCCCAGAATCTGTGAGGCTCAGCTACTTCCTGGATCAGTCTCACCAGAAATTAGAAAATAGAGTCTTCTTTTAAACCTGATTTATTGGCAGAAGTGAGCTGAGGCATCTGAGATGATGAAGCCGTGAAAACACAAGGGCTGAGATTCTTCCTGTAACAGTTGTAGCAGCTGTTTGAGGAGACGCAGGCGCCTCTCACAGGATCCAGAATTGTCCTTGATTCCTCCTCATGCTTTCCTTCTCCCCAGAACAGGGTCTGCCAGTCTCAGAGATTCAGGAGTTCCGTTTTTAGGGGGGTGCTAGGGGCCGGACCGTCATCCACCTCACGGGGTTGTTGAGGGGATTAAGTGAAGTAGCAGAGGTGAGGTGCCCGGCTCACGGTGGCGCTTCGTTTTGTTCTCATTTGTAGAGCAGGGCCGGCGAGTGCAGCATTTTAGGCTGTCACGGTCCCCCACCTCAGCCTTTGTGGTGTGAAAGCAGCTCTGGGCAAGAACGCCTCAACAGATGGGCTGGTCCCAATGAAACTTTATTTACAAAGACAGGTGGCAGGAAGAATTTGGCCCACAGGCCGTAGTTTGCCAACCCATGATCTGTACAAAGAGGCGAATTTCTTTATGTCTCGTATTTCCTTGGAAGGATAGAAGAGACTTTTCAGCCAGTGTTTACTATAGTTGTAACTATCCACAGCGCTCATCAAAATAACACGTGAAGGTGTAAGTATTTTTGGACTACGTACAGAAAGAATTGTAAAATTAAAGTGCTTAATGTATTAATATATTAATTTTCAGATAAAATAGCTCCTGTCACATGTGGTGAAATGATGTGACTGTAGAAATGTCGGGATTCCTCTGTGTACTTGGCCTTCAGACGTTGAGTTACCAAATGATAGAGGCAGCACAGCAAACTTAGGAGCCAAAGTAAGGTTAAAAAAAAAGCAAACCTTTATACCAGGATTTATGATTTGCGAGTGAGAGAAGGAACACGGAAAAATAGAAAGCCCAAGGAAAAAATGTACATCAGAGTATGGGTGGAAGCAGGGCTAATGCAGATTCTGAGAGAAGCAGTGGGGCGTGGGAAGGAGCCCAGGGTTTGTGCTTCCCGCGCCATCCCTGGCGCCCCGCGGTCTCCCGACCCGCGCAGGCGGAGGGCATCGTGGCTTCACTTGCCCTGTGGCGCGCGTGCGGTGCTTCTCGAGCTTCCGCGTCCGCCGGGCCGGGCCGGGCCGCGGACTCACCTGGTCCACGGGCGGTCCGCGCCCTCCGGGGCAGCGGGGCGGGAGGACGTGTGGCCGCGCGCGCCACCCACAGCGCTCACGCTGTGGGCTCCGGGCTCACGCGCCGGGTGCGGGGCGGCGGCAGGTCGCAGAGAAGAGGCGCCCTCTCCTGCGCCTCGTTCTCGTCTCGGCGCCTGGCCGAACGCTCGCGGCTGAGCCGGCGCCACCGGCCCGCCCTTCCGGGGATGGAGATCAGCCCACCGCGTGTGCTCCGTGGGCTCAAAGGCAGGAGAGCAGCGGTCACTGTGCGGGAAGTCACCTGCCGCCCTCAGGGGTCGGCAGGGGCCGGAGCAAGCCTGGAGCCGACCCGGCGTCCCGAGGCGAGGGCCCGAGGCAGGGGAGGTGGGCCTGCGCGTCCCTGGCAGCCTCTGCGTGACCCCCAGGCCTTGAAACAGTGGGGACAGCGAAGGCCGCGGCCCTTGGCCTCAGGCTTTGAACTTACTCATTACAGTAGATTTGAAGGAAGGTCTGTCCTGGGGTCATACAGACAGTTCTTGAAAATAAGAATTTAAGCTTTTGTCTACAATTACATGGGTCTTACCTCCTCATAATTCCATATTTCGTGTGCTAGTTAATGGATTTTTAAAACCACACAAGTAGTACTGCATATTTTTAAACCAGGAAGTAGCACAGAAAAGCACTGGATTCAGGAATCGTCACAATAGATACAGCAGGGCAAACGGTGAAAGAGTACCTTTGTATCTCAAAAACAGATTTAGATTTATTTGTTCCGATCATATGAAAAAGGAATGAAGGGCTGATGAAGAATTCTTACTTGATTTTTCAGGGTTCACAACTCATCAGAAATTCAGAGAATCAACATATGGTTTTCATTTATAATTGTACTTTATTTTTCTGGAAGGCCAGTGAAATACAGCTCCTTGATTTATATGAAATTTACTCCGTGACAAGCTAAGTCCTTCTAGTGAGACCAGAATCCAGGATTCAGCCGTTACCTCGGGCTGATCTGAGAGAACCGAAGAGCCAAATGTTTTGTTGCTTTAGATTAGTTAAGTGATGATAACCATGAGCATTTATAATATTATTTTTAAATTGGCCTTGTGAGGTTTTAAGACACAGAACTGAATGTACTGCCAGATATTTTTGCAGGAGTCACAGATGTGAGAGAGAATTCTGCACACACAGCCCCCTCCCCAACACCCAAACAGAACATATTTTGCGTTAAACCCTTTGGAATGGCCTATTTTTAGAAAAATGTCAGGGGGGTTAGGAAATGTTTTTTCACAACTTTTTTCATTACATCCCATTAAAAAAGAAAAATTTACATTTTAATTTAATTGTGAGATGTCCTGTACTGTGATCGATTCTACTGATAGTGAAATGCCAAGCTGAACTACCATCCCATCTTTGTCAAACAAACAGCAGAGTGTTACCTACTCTGAAATTTGAGAGATAACACATGGTACCCAGACGTGGGCCAGGCTTGGCAGGACTACACCACAAGCAGTGTTGCTCAACATTGCACTCTGCACGGCTTGTGCTCACAGCCCGTCTTGTGCGTGGAATAATGTGGCCGTGGAAGTGACAGCCTGGCCATTAATATTTTTGTGTAATTTTAACAGATAAAAGCAACATGGTGACATCTATAGAAAATTTCAGAATTTGCACTAATAGAAAAATTATTCTATTCACTGTATAATAATTTTGTATATTATCTTCTAGTCTTTTTTATAATAACGTCTTTTAAGCCGAAATCATGAAACATTTTGTTCTCAGCCCAAAGAATGTCAGCACACTGCAATCATTTTTACTGCCTCTGTGCAACATTTCAATTTGACTGTGTACACAGGGGAGAAAAAAGGGAACCTGCAGTGTGCCAAGTGCTTGTGTTTCTGTCTGCTTGTTTGAGGGGCTAATTAAGCACATAAAATATCCACGCAGTACCTGCCAGTGGCACTCTGCACAGCAGTGATGGAAAAGGCCAGCACCTGGGAGAGGTGGGTGTGAGTTTTCCCATTGCTCAGAGAAGACCGCTAACAGGGCAGGAGGCCGGAGACTTGTCTCAGGCCGAGCTAGAACTCAAAACCCTCAAAACCGAGTCTGTGTGCCTCAGCAATTTGCTGTTCTAAATGTAGCAGCTAAGGTATTTCACATTCTGTAGCTACCACTGGTTATAGCATAAGTATGGTTACTCTCACTCACTCCGGTGCAGCCTGCACTGGCACTGATAATAGAAAAACTACAGGTAATATCTTTATTTGAAGTGTGAGCGGTTACTGTCAGCTGTCAAAACAGGTGGCTATAATCTGGTATTTGGAAAATTAACGTTGATAACATTGTTTCTTGATGTCTAGAACGTTTTTAAACAAAAAGCCAGTCATGTATCCAGTCATAAAATTGTGTAAACTCTTTGATGAAGACAGAAAGTAAAAGTCCCTGAGCATTTCATATCACCTCTTGCAGCTTCGGGCTGTGGGGGTGGCAGTGCTTTTCTTAGGAAAGGGACAATAACGGGGCTAACAGCACCATGAAAACAAGGACAACGCTACTACCTGTTGCTGGACCTCCATGCTGTGCTACCAGATGTGTATGAGATGATTTGAAAGATGGGGTTTTTTTTTTTTTCCTTTTTAAGACTGGACAGGGACATGTTTGTTTTTTTTTTTTAAACAAAACAAAACAAAAAAACAGGTATAAAGATGTGGGAAAGTAGATTTCAAAGATGAAGGAAAAAGAGAGGGAAGAAACATCCCTTCTTGTCAGAGATCACAGTGTAGAACTATTTGTATATTAGGACTAAAATGTTACCACTTAGAGCAAACCCAGAAGAGAGAAAAACATAGGCCTTGGCTTCAGTGTGTGTGTCCTGTTTTGCCTCCGACGTGTGGATGCGTCTCCCTGACCTTCCTGGGCTGTGTGAGTTAGAGGAGGATGTGTCTGGGAGGCCTGTGCCGTCCTGGGTGAACAAGCACCGTCCCCGACGGGGGTAGGAAGGTGCTGGTGAGCCAGATACTCGGCTTCAGGTCTCATTGCTTCTCGTGTCCTGTTGGTCAGGGTTTATGGTAGAAGTAATCATTTTCCTTACTGTACAGCAGAGCCCACGGGTGTATTGGGGGAGTGAACGCTGTAATTATGTTCAGTAGAGTTTTTCACATTGTGTTATTTCTGGTAGGTTTTTTGGGGTTTTTAATTAAAAGTTTTACTGAGATCACTGGAGAGTCACATGTAGTTACACGAAGTGATGCGGTGCAGGTTCGTGTATGCTCCACGCCGTTCCGTCACCACAAAATCCCTTCCGTCGCCCTTTCATAACCACACCCCCTTCCCTCCGTCCTACCTCCCTGCCGCCCCACCCCAGTGCCTGGCAGCCGCCCATCTGTTCTCCCTTTCTATCATTTCTCCTTTCAAGAATATTATGCACGTGTACAGTGTGTAATATTTGGGGATTGGCCTTCTTCACGCAGCATGAGTCCCTGGAGGTTCACCTGAGTTGTCTCTGAGTCAGTGGTGTCCGTCCCTTGCTGTCGCCGAGTGTGCTCCTGGCTCTGGACGCCCCGCAGTTTGACCTAGCATCTCACTGTTGGAGGACTTCAGGGCTGTTAGGAATAAAGCTTCTGTGAGTGTCCGTGTACACGGGCTTTTGTGTGAACCTGTTTTCGTTTCTCTGGGACAAACGCCCCGGAGTGCAGTTTCTGGGTGGTAGGGCAGTTACAGGTTCAGTTCGATGAGAAGCTGCCGCACTGTTCCAGAGTGGCTGCAGCATCTGCCTTCCTGCCAGCAATGTGTGAGGGACTCAGTTTCTGCGCAGTGTCACCAGTGCTTGGCGCTGTCACTGTGTTTTATTCAGCCATTTTGATTGGTGCTTGTGTGTTGAATTTTAAACCAAGGGTTTTGGATTTTTAATACCTTTTACTTTCCCCGTGTTGGGACATATCTCATGAACTGCTTTAACAAATCTGAGTTTATCTTTCCGTGGGTCCCACTGGACGATGAGGCATCAATATAAGAAATTGTTTCATTCAGGGCTGCACCCCTCACATAGAAAGCGGGGCCAGGCTCAAGTGTGGCTGACGGGAGAGGAGAGGGGACAGAGAGAGAGCTGCCTACTGACTGTGCATTCACCACCACTCTCAGCTAATATTCACTAAGCACGTTCAAAGTACACAGCAATATCATGGCTTGAAAAAAGCCTAGTGAACTTAAGCTAGAGATGATCTCAGCTAGATTCTCAGCTAGATCCTAGATGCAGAAAACAAAGGAAAGAACCTTTTCCACGTACGAAAGTGAGAGAGAAAACTCTTCATGTTCTGAGTCTCTGTAACCCTCCAAGGGAAAACCTCTACTCCTTACCTCCCTGAAGTCAGCAGAGGTGTTCACTGCAGGCACTGTTTCTCTTTGAGCGTCATGCTGCCTGCCTGGCGCAGGAGAGTGTGCCCGCGCCCACCCGGGACCTGTGCCGGCGCTGCCAGCTGGATCCTGGTCCTGCAGCGTTGGCTGCCTCGTCTTTCATGAGGTATTATTTGTCGACAGGATTGCAGCCTCTGGTTTCTGCTTTGAAGTTTGTTAGCCACAGAAATGAAATAATGGAGCATTCAATGGCTAGAGGAAAGTTTGCACCATCCATGGGGATAACTAGCAAGTTTCTAGTGAATCTCTTATATTTCTGGCTGTAAAAGTTAAACACCTCGCCCCGGGAAAGCATATCTATCATCAGGTAACACTTTACTTGACAGCGGGACCCCGAAGTTTGCTCTATCATCGGTTAAAAAGAGCTGTGGAAGAACTATAAGCAAGCATCAAATATTAAAAAACCAGATTACCCTCAGAAGAGGCTATTTGAGCGAAAATGCCTCTGACCCCTGGGAGGGAGTTAGGAGGCCTGCATGCAGACCCACGTCCCAGGGGGTGAAGACTGGGCAGACACACTCGTTGGCTTTCTGTGCGGCCGCGGGCAAGGTAGCCCGTCCACAAAGGGAGCTGTTTCCCTGTGCGCATGGAAATTGAGTCAGGAAAGCTTTCTAAGCAATTCGTGAATGCTGTACCGAGAAGTGAGGTTAAATCTAAAACTGTAGCAATCTAGAAACATGTACTAGTAACAAAAGAGTAAAATAGTCATGCTAGTCAAGAAAAATGTTATCCCGTTGTGCTGTATGCTTTAAACTTACACAGTGCTGTATGTCAGTTGTATCTCAATAAAACGGGAAAAAATAAAGTGAAGCTAAATAAAATGGAAAACTATTATTCCTTCCCCGTGCAGTGCTGATCACCACATCTCTACTGGAGGCTTCAGCTTTAGGGCGAGGGGTCCTGGAATGCACATAACACTTATCATTGTCTACATAGACTGAAATAACGTCTGCCACGGATAATATACTACTTTTTGAAAGTATGTAGATGTGATTTTTTTTTTTTTTTAATTAACTAAAGTTCTTACTTTACTCACATTTCCTTAGATTTTTCCTTAATGTTTTTATTCTACCCCCGGACCCCATCCAGGGACTACATCACATTTAGTGGTCATGTCTCTTTAGCCTCCTCTGGGCTGTGATAGTTTCTCAGACTTTCCCAGTTTTTGATGCCTTGACAGTTTCGAGGGGCCCTGGTCAGGTATTTTGTAGAATCCCCTGAACTGGAGTTTATCTGATTACTCAGGATTAGACTGGGGTTTGTGGGTTCGGGGGAGGAAGCACGCATTTTCGTCACACCGTATCAGGGTGCCTGCCGTCCACATGACCTGTCAGTGTTGCTGTTGGCCTTGATTGCTGGCTGAGGTGGTCTCCACTGGGAGGTTACACCTCTCCCCTGCTCGCCCTGAGGTCCTTGGAAGGAAGTCAGTCTGTACAGCCGCCCCCTAAGGCGCGAGTTCTGACGCCCTCCGTGCCAGGGGAGTAGTGATTCGGAGTTCCTCTGCAGAGCAGATTTCTCTTCTCCCTCACTTATTTTTTCAATTATTTAGTTCAGTATGGACTCATGAATTTTTATTTTATATTTGGATTATAATCCAATACTGTTTTACTTATTTTGTTTGCTCAGATTGTTCCAGCTTTGGCCACTGAAGCTCTCTGCGCTGACTCCTTGTCTCTTTGATGTAGTCCTGTCATTGTGGGTTTTCGGTTTGGCTTTGCTTTGTTTTCAGCATTTTCTTACTTCCTGACACTACATGATGCTCCAGGCTCATTTTGTTTGTTTCCTGCCCCAGGCCTAGAATCAGCCATATCTCCAAAGAGTTCCTTTTGTTGGAGACTGGTTTTGAGATACCACAAAACACAGGAAGATTAAGAAAATACAAGTTCATTTTAAAGCATTACAGGGTTGTGACCAGCTTCAGTAGTCATGGCCAGATAGAGGCTTCAGAAAGAGGACTGCTCAGTTCTGGAATGTTTGATGTGTAGCTCTGACCGTGGGCAGGGATTGTCTGTAGCCCAAGGAAAAGGTCCTTCTCTCAAAATTGTTCTCTACATAGAGCTTCCTTTAGCTTTTGTCCTCATTTCTGTCTCTCAGACAGTTTTCAGTATCACCCTCGACCTCTCTTTCCGTAGACAACACGTTTCTCACTTACTGCTGTCACAAGGGTTTCTGGAGGAGCCTCGGCGTCTCTGCTGCGGATCCCGGCAGCCCCCCTCCCTGCTCTGCTTTGCTGGGCCTCTTAGCTACGTGCCAGTGTCACCATGTCCTCGAACCATTTCAGGGTATTTCTGCACAATAAGCCTCCTCTGAATGGTTTACCATTTGTTTTATGAGACTCTGGCGCCTAGATGCTATGGTTTCTATGATCTGTGACTATGGTATTAAAAGAATGTGCATTCTCAAATACTTTTTAAAATACTGTTTGGCTGGATAAAAACTAGGTATTTTAGCTACTGGTTGCCAAATAGTAATTTTTAGCATCACAAATACTGTTTTTATGAAGATTTGGCATTCTTAGCTGAGATGTATTTAGTGGTGGTTGTCTAATGAAAATTGTACTAAGCAATAAATAGAAGGAAAAAATAATAATCTGGGCACACCCTTCCTTTGTTGTGTGTGTCACTCATTTTCTCAGGACGTGTTTCCGTGTAGATATTCTATAGTTCTTGACACGTAAGTAATGTTTTCTTGTAGATTTTCTCCTAAGTCATCCCAACAATTATATATTAAAAGGCCCAGGTCAAAAAAAATCACGGGGTCTCTGCTGTCAAGGGACTCCTAGTCTAGATACGTGAACTGGTACGGTCCTGATCTCACCTGTCTCTCAGAAACTTACAGTATTCTACAACAGTGAACACAGGTTTGTTTTGTTCATGCTTTTGTTTTTGCCTTTGTGGTGGCCATTCATTTATTCAGGGGAGAGTGTATACCACTCCCTTCCCCCACGATCTGCTTCTCGTTGGCATCTGCATAGTTGAAGGAGTTCGGCTCGGTGACAAAGGCATCTACTCCGCTTAACATAGAAAGAGGTTTACCACAGGGTTCAGAAAGCTTATAGAAGCGTTGGGAAAAGTGAAGAAACAGACTCTGTGCTGGACCTTTAGGAAAGACTCTCAAAGCAATGCTGAAGAGCCAGGCCACCGTGAGAGCCGCTGCCCCTCCCCGCAGCTGCACGTCTGTGCTCCAGCTCGCCACCAACTCCGCAGCCACTCCTGGTGGTGCCTCTTTTCTGCCTTTTGACCCTTCAGAGCAATTGCCCAGTCCCTGAGATCTTTGTTAGTGTCATGCTTGGCAGCAGAAGTGGCAAAATCAGACCCCTCTGCCTTGGCATCACTTCTGCCTTTGATTGGCAGGTCCTAAGTTGCAGTAGGAGCTCTAGCTGCAGGGAACCCGAGATGCAGAGAGCTTTCTTCCAGCCTCTGGAGTCTAGGAAAGCCCAAAGAAGGCAATTGGAATCCTTCACACCTACCAAAAGAGTCACAAAGAATCGAAAAGAGAGAAGTAAAAATGTGTGAAAGAAATACAGGCACACCTCGAAGACACTGAAGGTGCCGTTCCAGACCAGCACAATAAAGCAGATATCACAGCAAAGCAGATATCACAATAAAGCAAGTCACACGAATGTTTTGGTTTCCCAGTGCGTATAAAAGTTATGTTTACGCTGCACTGTTGTTTATTAAGTGTGCAACAGCGTTATATCTACGATAAACAGTGTACGTACCCTAATTTAAAAATACTTTATTGCAGAAAAGATGCTAGCCATCATCTGAGCCTTCATTCAGCAAGTCGTGTTTTTTTGCTGGTGGAGGATCTCGCTTCAGTGTTGATGGCTACTCACCGAAGGCTGGGGTTGGTGTGGCAGTTTCTTGAAATGAGGCAACAATGAGGTTTGCTCCATCGATCGACTCTTTCTTAAACGATTTCTCTGGAGCTTGCAATGCTGCTCGATAGCATTTCAGCCACAGGAGAACTTCTTTCAGAATTGAAGTCAGTCCTCTCAAACCTTGCTGCTGCTTTATCAACTAAGTTTTTGTACTATTCTAAATCCTTTGTTGCCATTTCAACAGTCTTCACAGCCTCTTCACCAGGAGTAGATTCCATCTCAAGAAATCACTTTCTTTGCGCATCCATAAGCAGCAGCTCCTCACCTGTTAAGAGTTTTATCCTGAGATTGCAACAATTCAGTCACATCTTCAGGCTCCACTTCTGGCTCTCCTTCTCTTGCTGTTTTCACCACATCTGCAGTCCTTCCTCCACTGAAGTCTTGAACCCTTCAAAGTCATCCGTGAGGGTCAGAATCCACTTCTTCCAAACTCCTGTTACTGTGGGTATTTTGACCTCTTCCCATTGAATGAATCACAGATGTTCTTAATGACATCTAGAATGGAGAATCCTTTTCAGAAGGTTTTCAGGCGACTTTGCCCAGATCCATCAGAGGAATCACTGTCAGTAGCAGCTATAGCCTTGCAAAATGAACTTCTTAAATAATAAGACTAGAAAGTTGAAATTATTCCTTGACCCATGGGCTGCAGAGTGGATGTTGTGTTAGCAGGCGTGAAAACAACATTCATTCCATCGTGCAACATCTTCATCGAGCTCTTGGGTGACCAGGTGCATTGTCAGTGAATATTAATATTTTGAGAGGAATCATTTTTTCTGAGGAGTAGGTCTCAACAGTGGGTTTAAAATATTCAGTGAACTATGTTGTAAACAGATGTGCTGTCATCCAGACTTTGTTGTTCTGTTTATAGAGCACAGGCAGAGTAGACTTAGCATAATTCTTAAGCGCCCTAGGATCTTCAGACTGGTCGATGCGCATTGGCTCAACTTCAAGTCACCAGCTGTTTTAGCCCCTAACCAGACAGTCAGCCTGTCCTTTGTAGCTTTGAAGCCAGGCATTGACTTCTCCTCTTTAGCTATGAAAGTCCTAGATGGCATCTTCTTCTAGTAGAAGGCTGTTTCATCTGCATTGAAAGTCTGTTGTTCATTGTGGCCACCGTCGTGAATTATCTTTGCTAGATCATCTGGATGACCTGGTGCAGCTTCTACATGAGCACTCACTGCTTGACCTTGCACTTTTATGTCATGGAGATGACTTCTCTCCCTAAGCCTCATGAACCAACCTCTGCTAGCTTTAAACTTTACTTCTGCACCTTCCTCACCTGTATCAGCCTTCATAGAATTGAGGAGAGTTAAATCAGCAATAAGTCTGTTTCACTTTGTTACCATTTGTGTGTTCACTGAAGTAGCACTTTTAATTTCCTTCAAGAACTTTTCCTTTGCATTCACAGCTTGGCTGTTTGGCTCAAGAGGCCTAGCTTTTGGCCTATCTTGGCTTTCGACATGCCTTCCTCACTAAGTGTGATCATTTCTAGCTTTTGACTTGAAGTAAGAGATGTGCAACTCTTCCTTTCACTTGAACGCTTAGAGGACATTGTAGGGTTATTAACTGGCCTAACTTCAATATTGTTGTATCTCAAGGAAAAGAGAGGCATAAGGAAGGTAGAGAGACCGGGGGAATGGCCGTTGGTGGGGCAGAGTCAGAACACACAACATTTGTTGATTAATTTTCCATCTCATGTGGGTGCAGTTCGTGGCACCCCGAAACAATTACGATAGTAACGTCAATGACGACTGATCACAGATCACCATAGCATAATACAACAGTAAATGAAAAGTGTGAAATATTACGAGAATTACCAAAAAGTGACACAGAGACACAAAGTGAGCAAATGCTGTTGGAAAGATGGCACTGATAGATTTGCTTGACACTGGGTTGCCACAGACCTTCAATTTATTTAAAAAAACACAATATCTGCAAAGCACAATAAAGTAAAGGTCAATAAAATGAGGTCTCCCCGTAGAGGAGAACAACAAAGCCCCACAGTCCTAAAATTTCATTTTAGAATGCCATTGCTATGGAATGCCGGGTGGGCAAAAAAAATTCTATCTTTTAACTTAATGTTCTGTCTTTTTAAAAGAATCCAGAGTCCCCAAATTTCTGGATACGTTACTTGATAACAAGTATTAAAACTATAAAAATTGGGGACTTCCCTGGCGGTCCAGTGGTTAAGAATCCGCCTTCCAATGCAGGGGACGCGGGTTCGATCCCTGGTCGGGGAACTAAGATCCCACATGCTGCAGGGCAGCTAAGCCCGCGTGCCGCAACTACTGAGAGCCTGTGTGCTCTGGAGCCTGGGTGTCACAACTAAAGAGAAGCCCATGCGCTGCAACGAAGAGCCCGCATGCTGCAATAAAGATCCTGCGTGCCGCAACTAAGACCCAATGCAGCCAAAAAAAATAATAAATAAAATAAATTTTTAAAAAACTAAAATTTTATGCTCTAGACTACAACTGTTGAGCTTTGATGTAAAAGGGGAATTTAATTAGTAGATGCTGATAATGATAATGGTGGTATGCATAGTTGAGGTACACTTTAAAATTATTTTTGAAATAAGCAAATCTTAGTGCAGACATATTTCATACATCAAGAAAATTAAATAAATAAAATTAATCAGTTCCCAGTTTTCTCTGTGCTACTTGCTGCTCCAGTGCATAAACTTGTGTTATTTCTGAATGTTTTTTAGTCCTGTGATGTCATAAAGTTCATCATAGATTCTTTCCTGCTTTATATTTGCAGGAATATTCAATTCAACAAATTTACTTGTGTGCCTGTTCTAGATGAGACATTTTTAAAGATTTAATGCTCAGTGGCAGTGGGATTATTAAGTAGTTAGTGCTCCAGAGTAATAGTGTTAAGGTTTCATAGCTCTTGAAACTCTAGACTAAAGTGTGGCGGCACTAAAGCAGACACAGTGGGTGCCACGTGTGGCTGAGAGCTGCTAGTCAGTGTTTAGCCTCTGGGGGACAGAAACTAACCCTGCCGGGGAGGGACCACAGAAGTGGGAACTCCCAGCCCTGGGGCTGTCTCAGCCTCTGCCAGCCCAGCACCAGCACGTGCAGGACCTGGGTGAGAAGAATGAATTCCCTAAACGGCTTCTGGCTCAGTGGTGAACAGAAATGGGACACCTGCCTGTACTTTTGGGAGATCAAATCCGACCTGACCACAGCCTTTGGGGCGTAAGAGCAGCGGCAGGTCTGCATGGCAGCGTCAGGCTCAGCGTGGCGGTGTGGCCTGCGTGGCATGTGCGCGCACGGATCAGCCTCCGTGGCCCTGGCTGAGGAGGCCCCCAGGCCTGCGCGGGTGTGGTGAGCGGTGACCATGGGGAGGGCCCTGTGCCCTGAGCCAGCCCCCTGCTCCACCACTCTCAGCACCTCCTGCAGGGCAGCCTCAGTCATGAGACTTCTCATGAACAGTCACTCTTGTAAAATGTTAATGCTTTTCTTATTTTAAAAAACGTTATTAATAAGAGAGGAAATTCAGTGAAGGTTGAAAAAGCAGTTGTGAATATGTGAGTCTGTTCACGGAAAACTCTTTAAGGAAAATGTTATTTGGTGGAAGGCAAGATATACGAATATTCCCAGGCTTTGTAATTTGGGAAATTATAAAGGTCTTAGAATGTATCTTATTCATACATGAGGAATCTGGCATATCGAATCTAGAATACTCTCATTTGTTCTACTTTGTTCTCCTGCAGTGAAAATAACTGCCACGGTGTCGGTCTTCTCAGCCTGCATCTAACAGAGAGATAGCTGTCAAGGTCTATAAAGGCCTTAAAACGTGGATACTATGTACACAACCTGTGGGGCGCTTCTCCTAAACAGAGTGCATTATTAAGTCACATTCAGCCCATATCTACTTACTTGTGATGGAAAATACTAATATGCAGATGATTAATAGATACAATACCCTTTATTTTCTGTTCTGCTTTATGTAGTGTTCTCCATGTTTCTATAAGTGTGATCTTCTGTTTTAGAGAAAGCTGCAACTCCATAGTTGAAATGTATTTAGTATATTATATACAAAAAAAGCATTTGCCGTGAAAAAAACTTTGAACTGTGTATTCAAAAACATTCATAATGAAGAGTGTTATTCGAAATGGAAAGACTTTCCTTCCTGCCCCAAATGGAGTAGTCGTTCAGCTCTATGCTGTCATGGCCTGGTGGAGCAATACCTAACCCATCCTTTCGGTTTATGAAAGGTTGGTTTTTACCATGATATGTTTTATTCAACTGTATAAATTTGGGGGGGGGGGTCCTTCATGATAGTCAGTGACATGCAGACACTTGTTAATCACACTGTTTAAACTCTAAGCACAGTGTCCGTGGAGTTCACATTTCTGGAACCTGTGGGCTCCACCCTCAGCCTGTCCTGGCTGGTCCTTGGCAGTGACTCCTGATAACACCAACGCTGAGTCATGGCCAAGCCAGTGCCATGGGGTCACCAGGGAGCCAGGACCCTGGGGTTTACCGCCTCCACTGCTGGCCTCCCTGGCCACCTGCTGGCAAGAGGGTGAGAGCACAGCCAAGCACGGCGTGGATCTGCACGTAGGCCGAGGTCGCTTCCCTCCTCTTTGTAGTTAAGGGCTCACAGTTGTTTGCTGTCCTCGTGGGAAGTGACACCCTGCTGTGTACGGAGGAACCTGGGTGGGGCGTCAAGGTTACCTGGAGTGACTAGGACGGGGAGGCCTAGGCGAGAGCCCTTGGAGGAGGGGCCTGAATGAAGAGGCAGAGCCGAGCTGAAAAGCTTCCTGTGCCCCAGGGAGCAGAAAGGGAGCTGGCCTGGCGTGGTGGGGCTCTGCGGCCCCAGGGCCCTGGGCGGAGCCTCCCCGAGGAGGCAGGCGGCTTCCGGGTTCGGGCATGGGGTGGGTGGGCCTCATCTGTGCTTAGAGAAGAGCGCTTTGGCTGCCCCGGGTCACAGGGGATGTGGCAGAGCAGGAACCCGAGGAGGGTTACAAGGCTATTTCAGGAATCCAGACAGGGGAGGCTGTGGTCTGGGCAAGTGCGCTGGTGAGGAAGTGGTGAAAAGTAGAGAGATCCAGGATCTGTTTCAGAGGTGCCTACGGCTGGATGTGCGTGATGGACGGGAGGGGAGTCGGGGACGATGGCGGGGCTGCTGGTTTGACGGCAGCTCGGTTACTGCGGCTGGTGACCCGGCAGGCACTGTGTGGAAGTGGAGAGTCCCAGGGTGTCCTTGGGATCAAGGTGCCCGTGAAACACTGGGCTAGAGAAGCCCAGCTGGATGTGAGCGCGCAGTGGGGGAGAGGTGAGGACATGAGAGCCAGGCCCTGTGCCCAGGAGGGAGCTATCTTTTTTATTCTTCACAAAAACACCATATGATAGGTAACATCTAGCTGTTAGAAGCAGATATTAATGAAAGCCACTTGCTAAAGGTAAAGGGGTTTTCGGGGACTTCCCTGGCAGTCCAGCAGTTAAGGCTCTGTGCTTCCACTGCAGGGGCCGCGGGTTCGATCCCTGGTTGGGGAACTAAGATCCCACCTGGTGTGTAGTGCAGCAAAAAAAAAAAAAAAAAAAAACTATAGGGGTTTTCCTCTTTAATGTAACAGATAGACCAATGAAACAGAAGAGAAAAATCCCAAATATATATGAGAATTTCATAAATCATATACATATCTCAAAGCAGTGGGGAGAGGTGAACCATGCAGTAAATGGTGTAAGGACAATAGATAAGTCATCTGGGGAAAAAAATTGGGCCGGTTTCTTTCAACCCGCACTAGGATAAATTACAAATGGAGCAAAGATTTTAAACATAAAAATTAAAACTGTAATAGTTCAAAAGAAATCGCAGGAAAATTATCTTCAAGTGGAAGTTTTCTAACTGTGACTTAACATCCAAAGGTCCCAAAAGAAAATAGTAATAAATCCTATTAAATCTGCATGGTAAAGTCAAAAGTTAAATGGCAAACTGGGAACATGCCTTTGTAATCTGTAATACAGAGCGTCAGTCTCTCTGATAAGCAAAGTGTGCACAGAAATTAATAGAGAAAAATCCTCCGACCCAAGAAGCAAAAGGACATGCACACACAGTTCATAGAAAACAAGAAGCAGGTGAAAATATGTTGTGTCTCATGATTAAAGAAATGCAGATTAACACTTCTATCAAATTTGCAGAAATCCAAAATTTTAGTGACGTCTGTTTGGTGAGGCTGCGGGGAAATATTTGCCTTTGCTCTAAATGGTGGAGGGAGAATAAGTTGTCACTACACGGGATAGAGAGGCCGTGGGGAGTGTGTGCGTGTGAGTGTACGTGGTGTGCGTGAGCAAAAGCATGGATTTTAAGCATGTTATGTCTTTAACCCAGCACTTCCTCTTCTTGGAATATATCCTACAGGTACACCTGCATACGTATGGAGTACAGGGTTATTCTTTGCCCTGTTGTTTATGATAGCAAATGTGGAAATAGCCTAAATGGTCAGCACTAGAGGGTTAAAATTAAATGACATACAGTGGGATACTTACTGCATAGCTGTCTATGCTGCTATAAAAAAAAGAATGAGGAAGCACTGTGATCTGATACACAAACGTCTATGACATTGGTTAAATACAAAAAGTAAGGAGCAGGGTGGTGTTTAAAATGTGCTGTTTTCCTTGGAGAGAGATATATATATATTTTATCTATATATATGGGGGAGAGAGAGAGAGAAAAAGAGGGAGAGAGAGAGAGAGAAACTCTGAAAGGACACGTGAAAAACAACAGTTCATTATCTATGAGCTAGGGGGATGGAGGACAAGAATGAGGAGGAAAATGGTCACATACGTCTGTATACTTTTAAATTTTTAATTATATATTAGGAAAATAATAGGACTTTTTATGCACAGTTATTGCTCTTGGAATTTCTAAACATTACAACTGTTTTGGAAAGCAGTACATAACATATACCAGTGAAGATATATTCTTTGACCCAATAATTCGTAGAAATTTAAATCATGAGAAACACACAAAAAATCACAAATGCACACACTATTCTTCATAGTAGCAATGCCTATAGTAATGGAAAAATAGAAGCAACCTCAATATTCAGTATGAGGAGGATTATTTAATTATGACATGTTCCATGATATAATATCGAGCCACTGCATAACATAACGAAGAAGGCCACGTGGAAACATTCATTCAACAAGTATTTTCGTGCCTCCTCTGTCACATATCATTCTGGGTGTTAGGGACACAGCAATACGTAAGACCGAAAAAGAGGAAGTCTATGCACCAATGGAACTTACATTAGATTGGGGAAGACTGGCAGCAAACAGATACAATATAAGAAAGTAATAGTGGTTCTGACTTCAAGTAAACCTGGACAAGGGGATAGTGAAGATCGAGCGTTTGCTACTTTTACATAAGAATTGAGGAGAGGGACTTCCCTGGTGGCGCAGTGGTTAAGAATCCGCCTGCCAATGCAGGGGACACGGGTTTGAGCCCTGATCCGGGAAGATCCCACATGCCGCGGAGCAGCTAAGCCCGTGTGCCACAATTAATGAGCCTGCGCTCTAGAGCCCACGAGCCACAACTACTGAGCCTGAGAGCCATAACTACTAAAGCCCGCATGCCTAGAGCCCGTGCTCCACAACCGGAGCAGCTAAGCCCGTGTGCCACAATTAATGAGCCTGCGCTCTAGAGCCCACGAGCCACAACTACTGAGCCTGAGAGCCATAACTACTAAGGCCCGCATGCCTAGAGCCCGTGCTCCACAACAAGAGAAGCCGCCACAATGAGAAGAGCACACGCCGCAACTAGAGAAAGCCCGTGCACAGCAACGAAGACCCGACGTAGCCATAAATAAATAAATAAAATAAAATAAAGTTTAAAAAATTAAAGTTATTAAAAAAAAAAAAGAAGAAGAATTGAGGAGAGCCTCGCTGAGAAGATAATATTTGAGTGAAAATCCCAAAGGAGGTGAGAGAACAAGCCATGAGGTGTTTGGGAAGAGTGTCCCAGGCAGCGGGGCGCGCATGCAAGGCTGTGAGGCAGATGAGGCTGTGTGTTTGCCAGACGGGGAGGCCAGTGCACGAAGGTCTGGGCGGGCGGATCCGGCGAGGGTCTGGTCATGAGAAGGTCTGGAGAGCTATGGCAGGGCCTTTGATTCTTTTTTTTTTTTTTTTAATGTCCTTTTAAATATATATATATATATATATATATATATATGTATATATATATATGGTTGTTTTTGTTTATTTATTTTTTAAAATATTTATTTTGGCTGCGCTGGGTCTTAGTTGCAGCACACGGGATCTTCGTAGCGGCATGTTTAGTTGCGGCGTGCAGACTCCCAGCTGCCGCGTGTGGACTCTCAGCTATGGCACGCATGTGGAATCTAGTTCCCTAGGGATTGAGCCCGGGCCCCCTGCGTTGGGAGTATGGAGTCTTACCCCCTGGACCAGCAGGGAAGTCCCGGCAGGACCTTTGATTCTATTCTACATGCAACTCAAAGCCTCTGGAAGGTTTTGTCAGAAGAGGAAGTACCTATAAATGCCCTGTGAGAAGCGAGCGGAGCTGTGGATAAAGAGATGTTGTGTCCCGATCAGTCAAGACGTAGAAGGGGCGGGACTGCGTGAAGGGTAGGATGTGGAGAGCGGAGGAAAGGGAGGAATCTTAGAAGGATTCGGTGGTTTGGGCCACAAAATAATTGGTGGTACCATGAAAGGAGATAGGAAATTGAAGAGGCTAACAGACTTGGAGAGAGCAAGGAAAATGGTGGGTTTTGTTGTAGACGTATTGAGTTTGAGGTACCGTGAGTTACAGATGTACAAAGAGAGAGCTAAAGTGCACTCTGTGACGTGTAAACTCAACAGTTTTCATGATGGATACATGGATGAATAAACAGGTGAACGTGTGCTAACGTGTGAGAGGGTGTGCATGTACCCTCCCCGGCTCTTGTCTTCTGCGAGGTCCTGGGACAGTGACACCCCAGTAGCAATGAGCACGTTTAGCACCCAGATATTAGCTTTTAAATATCTGAAAGAAACCAGGGCTCCTTGGTGACATGGCTGATTCCAGGTTGGGATGGGAGAAAATACGAGATGTGCCTTGAACATTTTGTTATGTCAGAAAGAAGGAACGTTCTCAAACAGTGATGGGGACATAGCAAAAGACACAGGAGCCAGCTTGACAAAAGGCCACCACCAGCCAAATCTGGGACAGTTTGAGCATCGAAATGATAATTATGGATTAGAGCCCATTGTATGAGAATTTGTGAGTCCACGCTGTTATTTAAAAAATGAATGAATTGAAAATTTGATAAGGAATAGGATATTTACATGGTTTGAAAGTATCTCCCACACAGTGTTTTCTTAACTTCAAAAGGAAAAAGCAACTTACAGTTGAGACGCCTGACAGGCATTGCCTCAGTTAAGTAATAAAACTGAACGTCGTCACTAATGGGACCTACTGAAATAGCACGCCAACTGCTGAGAAGAGCACAGCCCCACTTCTGTGCTATCCTTACCAGTGATACATGAGCGGGATCTCATTACGAGGAAATATCAGAGAAACACAAAGTGAGAGTTTGTGTACCACAAAATTACTGGCCTGTGTCCTTGGAGAATGTCAAGGTCATGAAAGTCAAGGAAGCCAAGGAGCCTTCTGGATCGCAGAGGATTAGAGAGGATGGCAGCTAAATGCAGCACGCAGTTCTGAGTTGTCTCCTGCAAAGGGCGCGATGGACACAAACGGGTGAAACACGAACGGGTCGGAGAGCTAGGAGGAGGATAGACAGTGTTCATTTCCTCCCCTTTGTGGTCATGTAGTGGTTATTTATGTAGGAGAATTACATAGATAAATAACCTGTTTATTTATTACATACACAAATAACCTACATAAATAGGTTATTTATGGAGGAGAAAGTCCTTGTTTGTAGGATTGACCCTCATTTGAGAGTGAGTTGGGGGATAAGTGAGAGAAACAAGACAGCAGTCTGCCCAGGGCTGCTGAATTGATTTGGCACATTTTGAGTAAAAACTTTCTTGGCTAAGATCCCTCCTTCCCTTCATTTATCTTGTTCTAATTTAGAACTTCACTAAGACACTGATGATTCAGGAGGAAAAAATGCTTTGTACTGTATTTAGAACTTTTAGTAAATTTGAGATTGTGAGGCCTGTACTTTCTCGAAGACGACAGGAAGGTGGGCTGCGGAGCACCAGCTGGGAGGGGACCACGCTGCCCTTTCGGGGTGCCCGTCTGCTGGTCCACACGCGAGAGCGGAGGTGTGGAGGCGGCGCAGACGTAGGAGGGGTGCCCATCAGGCTGGGACTGGGCGGCGGGTGTCCTGGCGCCCCTCCAGGTGGGACGCTGAGGCTGGGAGGAGAGTCAGGTGTGGCACACAGTCCTGCCACGAGGTAGATCCATACCTGAGGACCTTCCTGCTCTCTGAAATAAAGTTGTCTTCTGAAAGTGATCCCGTGCCTGCTCTCTTGAGTACGATAAACTGAATGTGGTTTATTCTTTGAAATTGAAATTATGTCACTATCAAATATCCTAAAACAATTCACTGTTGCTCAGTCATGGATGTTGTGTTGTTAGGATTGCGAACTTACAAAATCAACATTGATCTTTGAAAAAGAAGAAAGCCTTTCATGGATGCCTTTTGCCGAGGTAGTTTGTGTTTTATTTGGTAAGGTCAGAGCCGGTAGAACATGTACCTCTGCTTCACAAACACAGATGATTTACAAGCTGCTGCATTAGACGGGACTGGTTTCTAGGCCAGTCAGTCAGCTTCTAGTGTGAAACCCTGACTCAGAAGCCCATCATCTAAGAATGAGTAATGCTGTTCCTGCTGCGTCATGAGGCCCGATGCAGGTTGATTGACTCTCAGCTAGCTGGCTCCCTCACTTGAACCACAGAACCCTGAGGATATTCCAGACTCTTCTCTCTCCTCCCAAGTCTGCACGTAACTAGTGCCACCTAGATGCACAGGAGGGTCGGATCTGTTGCATACAGTGCAGCCTTAGAGTGTCAGGGCTTCATCCCCCACAGAGAACCCTGGTTGAGAAAGGCTGTGATGACTCTTGGTTGGCCACCATGCCATGTGGCGATCCAGGGAAAACCATAGGATGTGTCACTTTCCTCGGCACCCCCCGAACACGTGCCCCACCTGGGCGCCTTCTTCCTTACTGTGCGCTCAGTCACAGACCCTGGGCTGTTCAGGTTCAGTGGTGGATGGCCGTGGAAAAGTGGGAATACCAAATGACCCTCGTTTGAGAGTGATTAGGGGGTAAATGAGAGAAAACAAGACCACAGTCTCCCCAGGGCTGTTCAGTTGATTTGGCACATCTTGAGTAAAAGCTTTCTTAGCTAAGATCCCTTTTTCCCTTCGTTTATCTTGTTCTAATTTAGAACTTGACCAGGACACTAAAACTCCTCTCCTTTGTAGCAATGTAAAGATCTCACCTTGTAAATTACCTGCATAAAGCATTTTAATACTGATTGTTGTCCATAAGAGTAGGAACTACTTCTTATACCTTTTGTTCCTACAAAGCCTGAATAAATGCCTGTCAATTAATTCAGCTTGGTGCACCAAGCACATATTGATCATCTATAATGCACAGCTAAGGGCTGCGATGGGTACATAGGGAATAAAAAGTATGATCCCATCCTCAAGAAACTTCCAGTCAAAAAAGAGAGAGGAAAGATCTACTCAAGTTTTTATGAGATAGAGTAGAATGTGATAGAAACTAAAATAAAGGCAAAAAGTAAACCATTTTGCATACAAAGAAAAAGGAAGAATTGTTTACGCTGTGGAATGAGAAAAATCGTGAAAGAACTGGAATTTGAGTTTGACTTTGAAAAATGAGCGTTCTTAGACAAGTGATGTGGTAGGGAACATCAGATTCGTTTAGAGGAAGTAATGGGAGCCAGGTCTCAGGTGGGGCTGAGGCTGCAGGAGCTTGGTCTTGGACTCACACATGCATGCATCTGGAGACACACAGGAGTCACTGGGGTTCCCTGGAAGGCCCATGACTAGTTGAGAGACATGACCAACTCCGTCCCTTAAGAAAGATTACTTTAGCAGCGACCTGCAGGAGCGGCTAGAGGGAAGAATGAGGTTAAGAGATCAGTTGGGAAACACCTGCCTAATCCATGTAATAAGCAGAACAAGACAGCAAAACAGGAATGAGAAGGACGGATGATGTTAAAAAGATAAATATGGAGCAAATGGATTGGCTGCAGCAACTGGATGTGGAAAAAAGGAAATAAAGATCACTCTCAAGTTTTCGAAGAGAGTGACCGGGAGAATGGTGGGGCCCTGTTACACAAAGAGGGAACACGCAGGAAGAGCCACAGGTTTGGACCAGAAGACACAGAGCTTTAGGAGTCCTCTGCAGGATGATGGTAAAGTAATAGAACTAGATTAGAGGAGATTCTGGCCAGTTACTCTTGCTCAGTATTCATTGGACCTAAATAAATGTAGCAGCAACTTTAGTCTGTATATCCTGGGAAGAATAGCTGCATTTACACAACTCTTTGCTAATGATAGACCAAAACTGATTAAATCCTCTCGTTTGGTGAGTTCAGACTCTTTCTTTCTTTTTAAGGCCTACACTCATATACTTCATTATTTTTTTAGATATCACTGGCATGATGTATATGTTCTTTTAAAATTTATAATACCTTCTATTTATGGTCAGCTGATTTTTGATAAGGGACACAGACATTTCAACTGGGAAAGAATAGTAATTCCAACAGATAGCACTGAGACAACTGGATAGTCACATTCAAAAGAGTTAAGCTGACCCCTGCCTCACACCATACACAAGAAGTAGTTCAAAATAGATCATAGGCCTAAAACTAAGAACTAAAACTATAAAACTCAAAAGAAAACATAGGAATATCTTCATAAACATGTATACTAGGTAATTGTTTCTTACCTATGGCACCAAAAGCATACATAACAAAGGAAAAATCCATAAATGGGGCTTCATCAAAATAAAAACTTGTGTGCTTCAAAGGACATCGTCAAGAAAGTAATAGACGAGCCAGAGAACAGGAGAAACTTTTTGCAAATCACATATCTGATAGGGGACTTGTATCCAGAATATATAAAAACTAATACAACTCAATATAAAAAGATAACCCAAATTAAAAAATAGAGGATTTGAATAGACACTTCTCCAAAGAAGATGGCCACGAATCACTTGGTAATCAACATCATTAGCCATCTGGGAAATGCAAATCAAAACCACAGTGGCTATCACTTCATACCACTGGGATGGCTGTAATAAAAAAGACAGGCAATAATAAATGTCGACAAGGATTTGGAGAAATTGGAGCCCCTCAAACTGGCTGGTAAAATGGTACAGACGCTTTGGAAAATAGCCTGGCAGTTCCTCGAAAAGCTAAACATAGCATTACCACATGATCCAGCAATTCTACTCCTAGGTATAAACCCAAGAAAATTGAAAACATGTATCTATATAACTTCTGCACTGACATTCATAGCAGTATTATTTGTAAATGCAAAAAAGTGGAAACAACCCAAATGTTCATCACCTGATGGATGGATAAACAAAATGTGACATATCCATACAATGGAATATTATTCAGCAACAAGCAGGAATGCAGTACTGGCACCTGCTACAGCTTGGATGCAACTTGAAAATGTTATGCTGAGTAAAAGAAGCCAGTCTCAAAAGGCCACAACTTGCATGATTCCACTTATGTGAAATATTCAGAACAGGCAAATCCGTAGAGACAGAAAGTAGATCGGTGTGTTGCCAGGTACTTGGGGGAGAGCAGAACAGGGAGGCTGCATAACAGGTTGGGGTTTCCTTTTAGGGAAATATTCTGGGACTAGATAGTGCTGGTGGTTGCAGAACATGTGTGTGTACTTAATGCCACCGAATTATACACTTTAAAATGGTGAAATTGGAAATTTTATGTGTATTTTGCCACAGTATTTTTATTTGGATGAATTTTATGGTATGTAAATTAGGTCTCAATTAAGCTGTGATAAAAATAAAAGGCATAGTAGCTTGATTATTACCAGGGAACTATGCTGAGGGAAAAAATTCAAACCCAAAGATCATATACTAGATGATTCCATTTTTATAACATTTCAAAAGTGGCCAAATTTAGAAATGGAAGACAGATTAGTGGCTTCTAGATGCGGGGGATGGAGGGTAGGGAGGCAGAAGGAGGTGCGTGATAGAAGGCAGCCTGAGGGGTCCTTGTGGTGGTGGATACAGGGTTCTCCACAGGTGATAAAACTTCACAGCAAGTGGCTTCTAGATGCGGGGGATGGAGGGTAGGGAGGCAGAAGGAGGTGCGTGATAGAAGGCAGCCTGAGGGGTCCTTGTGGTGGTGGATACAGGATTCTCCACAGGTGATAAAACTTCACAGCAACACACACACACACACACACACACACCAGTGGGGTGGGGTGGGTGAGACCTGAACCAGGTGGTGCCTTGCAGCTGTGAGGTGTCTGGTGTGATGTCTTACTGTGTCGGTCAGGGCACAGTGTGCCACTGGGGGAAAGGGGCAGAGTGTGTGAGGGTCTCACACCTGCATGTGAATCTACACTTCCCTCCGTCGAAATTTCAGTTAACAAAAATGTGTAAGAGTAGCTATGTATCTTTGAAAAACTTGTTCTGGAGGCAAACTTGTATGAATGTATAAAACGTCCTCTTCTGACTTGGCCCAGTCACGTCTTATCTCCAGGAGTGGTAACCACAGTCCGACTGCAGGAGGCCACAGTTACGTCCACATTATTTGTGTCCTCCTTAAAAGACCACGCTTGCAGCAGGGTTTGTTGTTTGGTTAATTTCAGCAAAGCAGTATTTTCCAAAAATAAAGAGGAAGTGTAAGTGTGGAAAAGGCCTTTCTCAGGCTTCTTGCCATCCTTTAGTTAAGTTAGTTTTAGCAAAGAACGACTGTTATTCCTTCTTGTTCACTGGTATTAGAAAGTTTCCGTGTCACACTTTTATTTTAGCAAAGAGAAAATACGATTTTTTAAATGAATAAAAACCACATTTCTGTGCAGTAGAGATCATCCTGCTAACATCTCATGTTAAAAAGATAAACAGCAGGATTAGCTGTTTACTTTAGGAGCGCAGTCTGCTTGTTTTTCAGGAGGACACAGTGTCCTGCTGTATCTGGTTTCCCGTCTGCACGCGGCTTGGAGCTGGGAAAGGCCCCGCCCCCTCCGCACTCCCTGCTCCTCCTCTCCTCCCCTTCGGGGTCAGGTCCAAACTCCCCTCCCAGCCTCTCTTCCCCTTTCTCTCTCTCCTGCTTCTTTTTCTCACTTCATCCTCGAATTCCTTCTGTTTCTTCCTTAGATTAGGGCTCAGTAAGGGATTATAACATGGAGAGAAAGATCCTTGTTGATCTTCAGAGGCTGCTTCAGTTGACACTGACCTAGAATAAAACGGCCAGGCCTGACTCCGATTCCGGGAATTCTTGGTGGACTGCTCAGAACTGCTTCCATGACTCGTGTAAACATCCCACATGTCACTTCGTCTCCTTCTCTCTCTGGAACACAAGCGTTCACAGACACACACGCACACACATACACATGTTCGCTGCTTCTCTCTTGCTTTTCTTAATTTATGTATCCGTGATATTGAGCCAATGAATGAAAGGAGGGAAAGTAAATATTTTTGAAAAGTTGGGGGGGGGGGCATTTAAAGCTTCAAAGAGGGATTATCGTCTCACTAAAACCCCCTCTGTGAACCAACAGTTTTGTTTTCCTTATTTCTTGTGCTTTGTTCTGGTCCTTTCACAGCCTAACAATACATGCATTTTTAGAATCTTTAAAATGTTCTTTAATTAGCATGATGAGGCGTTCAGCTGGTAAGAGAAGGAAGGCAGCATTCTTAAAGATAAACATTAACTGCACGATGGACTTTATACTTCCATCGTGACGCGGCCGGATGGAACCGTGCGCCTCTTATCTGTATTGTTTTATGCTGCTGGGCATGTGCTGTGGAGTGGGGTTTCACCTGGCATCAGTTTTAGTCAGTTCTTCCAGCCTCACCCTCGTGGCTCAGAAATGCACAGAGTTGAGGCGCTGCAGCCGAGGGCTCTGGGGCCACGCGAGGTGTTGGTGACTCTCCGTTGCTTTACCCAGAGAGGAGCTTTACTTACCATGAAACTGGGGAGCTGGGTGGTGAGGACGGCACCACGAGGCGGATCACAAGCTGGTGTCAGGAGTGACGATGTCACATCTGTGACGGTGGGCCCTCTGCTGCTTCGAGCGCGTTCCTCTGAGCCCCTTCACGCAGAAGATCAGCCCTTTTACAGAGGTGCACACACCTCCTGCGGGCTCAGGAGAGCTGACAAGTGATGTGACGGGAGAGAACCACCTTCTTGTCGATTAAGTGTGTTTGTAACAAAGTGGATTTGCCTGGTGGGTGAAGGAAACCACGACGCTGAGTGCAGATTAGGTGCAGCCTCTTCGCTAGGTGCCGAGCAGATAAAGCTGCCTGGGTTTAAGGGTTACAGAGCCGAAGCTCCCAGCAGCTGGCCGCGTCCCCCAGCCGCAGAGCTCAAGCAGCCCCTCCCAGGCCTCTGCCGCCCAGCACCATGTGCTGAAAACCATGAAAGTGGGTGAGGGGTTTTATTTGGTGACGGTCAGTGTTTTAGGCGTGGGTGGAACATTGAGCTGAAATAAGTGGTGTTCGCGTGCCAGACTTACTGCGAGAGGTTTGAGCGGCAAACTCTATCTCATGGAGCGAAGTGGTTCTGAGGCTCTTACTCTTAACCACGAACACCCCCCCTTCCTCCCTGGAGACGTTCTCTCTGTGCCGGTCTCGCGTTTCTCTAAGCTGACCACTTCTGAAAACAGCAGTGTCCCTCTCAGGCGAGGCGTGGGATTCCCGGCACCAGTGCTTAGTGTGTGTGGAAAGTCACCTGCAGCCAGAGCCTGAGGCTGCCCGTCGCCAGCAGCCCGGGCTGTGGTGTCGCTGGGTGTCCTTGGCATCCTGGCCGGAGAGCGAACGGACGCGCCCAGCCTGCTTCCCAGCGCCGAGACCCCATCTCGTGAGCGCCGACCCCGGACATGAGCTTACAATGTCGGGTCTCCTCGTCTCCATGTGGCTAGGCTGCAGCTCATCCAGTATTTCAGGGATCCTTAGGGACAGTGCTCGTGTCGGCTGGGTGTCCTGCTGGGCTCGGCCACACTGCTGCCTCAGGGCGGGGCCCGAGCGCCTCCCGTGTGGAACTGGAACCGTCTCGCCTGACGCAGATGAGGTACCTGACGTGGCATCCGGAGACGGCCCCGGTGTGGACGGAGGACTGTCGGCCAGGGGCTGGCTGGTGGTGGAGCAGGGCCGGGCCCAGGCCTCCGTGCCCTGCGGCGAGCCCTGTCCTCCACCGGGCCCCGTGTCGGTCGGCTCTGCCCTTGACCGCCCGGCTCAAGTCGCTTGGCTGGGCTTTGGATTCCCTGGCTCCTCTGCTCTGAAATGAGACCCACGTGTAGGCTGCCCATACCCGGGGCTGCTTTTCGTTCTCCACTCCACTCACCTCTTTAGAAATCTTAGGCCAGTGTAGTCTCTTCCGGTCCCTCGTCCATCCCCCAGGACCGTGTGCTTCAGGCTCTGCCCTGAAATGTTGCCCTCACGCAGGCTCCCCTGCTGACCGAGGCCAACGGGCCGCGCTCGCGTGACGGCTGGGGGGCGGGGCGGGGGCCGCAGGGTGACCTGCCAGGCTGGGGCCTGACGGGGCGTGTCGGCCCACCCAGCGCTGCCAGAGCCACGGGCTTCTCGGGGAAACAGCAAAGACATTTTGTATAAAATCCCTTAATTTTTAATATTTGCTACTAATTTTTTAAAAAATTGTAACACTTTATAAACTAAAGAAAACACATCAGCCAGTGGGACTCAGCCTGTGAGCAGCACTTTGCAGGTCCACTGTTTCCATCGATTAGGGCAGTGAACTCACACTGGGACTGCGGAGGCTCTGAAAGTTCTCTGTTCAAGCCGGCCTCCTCCCTGTGCCGGCGGTTGTATCTCTGAAACGGAGCACTTGGTCTAACGCCTGTTGGGGTCCCCCATGACTCGCCCGTGGCGGGAGGCGGGGCTGCTGGCTGGACCCGGCCAGCGATTCACCACCTGGGCCCCGGGCGGGCCCTCCGCCCACACACAGGGAGCCCCCGGCACAGGCCTTTGCGCACAGCAGAGGCACCCCTCCGGGGAGATGCCCCTGCCTCCTCCCCCTTCCCCATCCCGCCCCTTTACAAGGGCCTCGAGTTTTTAATTTTTCCTAAACATAACTTTGATTTTAAATCAGGAGCAATGCATGGAAATACCCACATAGTACATAGTCTTTCCCCTTATTACCACTTGCCCCCTGTCTTCTTTTTCTTTCTTTTGTATCATTTTCCAGCCTTCTTTCAACTTCTCAAACGTGGAAAAACTCGGTGCCATCCCAGGTTCTGTGTGTGCTGTGCTCTTTGCTGTAAGTGTGCTTCTTTCGACCCTGTGCAGGGTGGGCTGCTCTTTCTTCAGGACACAGCTTAAAGATCACCTCTTGTAAGGAGCCTTCCCTAACCACCTGGCCAGGCCATTCCACCCCAGGGCTTTCTCACAGGCTCTCTGTTATTTTCCTCCTATAATCCCACAGCCTGTGATTGTGTGTTTACCCGTGCCAGGCCTTTCCCTAGGGAGGTTCAGAGGGCACCTGCACAGGCCTGGGCCTGCAGCAGTCCTGCTGTGTTTAGCACATAAATAGACACCTCCAAGGCCAGGGCACTGTTTGGGGTACATTGACAACCCCGTATGTGCCACTGTTACTCAGAATCTTGTGACACTGATTTTGCGGCTCTGCAGCCCTCTAGACCTCGGTACATCAAGCGCTTCTGTGTCTGACCCAGTAATTTTGTATTTGGCTCATTTCTTGTGTTCAAGCAAATCAAGATGTCTTTTAAGAAGAAAAGAACAACTCACACATTAGTCTGCAAACTCAGAGAGTTTCCACATACTCTCAAAACTTGTAAGTAATGGCTAAAGAGCCATTATATTTTCTTACGCGGCACATGCTAACGATCCAGAGGATCTTTATTTGCACGGTGGAGTCTCCCCTCCGCAAACATTTTAACTGGAGAAAGCTATAAAAAACGATCATGTGAAGCCTCTGGAAATTGTCCTAAGGGCATACAGCAAATGGGGAAACATTCCTTCAATGGAATCAAGAAAATCTGCTAAACCTCACTAAGAGCAGTGAGTCTGTGGCCCTTGAGCCCCGACCCACCCACCCCACCGCCACCAACCACTACTACTCTGAGGCTTTACTCCAGGGAGTGCAGTCAAGAAGACAACCCCCTCCCCTCAACTCCAGTCCAGGGCACGGGTCACTCTAGGAGGGCTGCTCGCTAGCATCCCTTATCCTCAGGCCCCTGTTGCAGAAGCTCAACCCCAAGTGTGGCCCGTTGTCCTACCCCAGCTCACCCCAGGGTACATGCACCACGCGGAGAGGCTGGCCTAGAAGACCAGCGCCACCCCCACCCCCCAGCACCTGCTCTAGAGCAGAGGTGTCCGTCCGGGCGAAGGGGGCACTGCCCAGAGGGAGACGGGTTGTGGCGAAGAAGAAGAGCTCTGTGGGGCTGCATGAGGGGCTGCATGAGATGGCGGGAGAATTCCACGCCCGAGAGTGTTGTTGAAAACAATGAGGATCTTGGTGGAGAGCGGTTCAGAGAGTGCTTGTAATTTCCCGACTCTTTATCAACGAGCAAAGGACAGAGCAATGAAAAGTTTAACAGAGAGAATCAGGGAAAAGAGACGGCCAAGAGCCCTCCTGGAATCACAGTCAAACTTGAGAGACAGGAAGGGTGTGCTCTCAGGAGCACTCACGGCCCCCAAGAGAAGGTTGGGGTGTGAACCTCACTTCCCTGCAGGCCTCAGGACCACCTCCAACCACACTAGATGAGCAGTTGGCTGCTTTGAACCAGGGGCAACTCTGGGAAGCCAGACTTTAAAATCGCACACAGGTCTGGCCGTGTGACCTGCCCATGGTCACACCTTCCCAGGTGTGATTAGGGAGGGGAAATATGAGCTGTGGCCGAAGGAGAGGGATGAGGGCAAAAACCTGCACTCCTTGAACTATGAGATCAACCTCCAAGACACACATGTCCAGTGGTAAAGATTAAAAGTCTGACTGGCTAAGGAGGCTCAGGCACAACCTTTCACTAATAAGTGGCTTCGCTGACCTAGGGACAGCCTCTAGGTAGCCATGTGAAAAGATAAAAACAAGAAGACAGTCGGAGCAGGACCATCAGAGACTGCAGCCTGCAGGGAAAAGCTGTTCCGACAGGTCACTGAGCAAGTGAGTAAACTACGTCATCGACCCTTGGCGAGAGGAATCAGGATCCAGAGTTGCCACAGTTTACTGTGCAGCATGCCCAGCTGTCAACCAAAAATCGCAAGGTTTGCAGAGAAACAGGGAAGCGTGACCATACATGAGGGAAGAAAAAGCAGATGATAGAAGCCGCTTTTGAAGGACCCAGATGTTGGACTTAGCAGACAGAGATTTCAAAACAGCCATTATAAATACGTTCAAAGAGCAGAGGGAACCATGTCTCCGGATTACGGTGTGTAGATGACAGAGTCTAATCAAAAGGAGGATATCAGTAAAAGGACACAAAATGGAAAGAACCAAATGGAAACTCTGGAGTTGGGAAGTATCATAACTGATATGAAAAATTCACTAGATCGGCTCAACGGTAGATTTGAGCTGGAAGAAGAAAGAATCCATGGACTTGGATCTAGAATAGTGGAGCTAGTGCAGCCCGAAGGAGAGAAAGGCAGAATGAAAAGTGCTCACTTTGACAGCACTTACACCAAAATTGGAACATACAGAGAGTAGCATAGCCCCTGTGCACAAGACACGCAGGTTTGGGAAGCATTACATATTTGTAAGCCCTTTGTCAAACTTAAAACTCTTCCCCAAGAAAAGAGGATTGTAATTTCAATAAGATGTTAAAACTTAATCTCAAATTGATGACTGCAGAGTATTTTAGCAATTAAAAAAATGCTTGTGAAGACTTTTTAATAACTCAGTCTGGGGCCTCCCTGGCGGCGCAGTGGTTGAGAGTCCGCCTGCCGATGCAGGGGACGCGGGTTCGTGCCCGGGTCCGGGAAGATCCCACATGCCGCGGAGCGGCTGGGCCCGTGAGCCGTGGCCGCTGAGCCTGCGTGTCCGGAGCCTGTGCTCCGCAACGGGAGAGGCCACAACAGTGAGATGCCCGTGTACCACAAAAAAAAAAACAAAAAAAACTCAGTCTTTATGAAGAATTAAAACATACCATGATTATCTCTGCACTGTTATGGAAATCTCACAAATGACAAATAAATATTCTAAGGGGAGAAAAGAATGAACCTCAGAAATGTGGAATACCATTAAGTGCACCAATACACATGTAATGGGAGCGCCGGAAGGGCAGGGGAGTGGGGGAGGGTACAGAAAAGATATTTGGAGTAATAATGGCTGAAAATGGCTCAAATTGGACTGGAAAACTTTACACATCCAAGAAACTCTATGAACTTGTAGTAGGATAAACCTAAAAAGAGACATACCCAAATACGTCATAGTCAAAATGTTGAAAAACCAAAGATAAAGTCTTGAAAGCAGCAAGTGAGAAGTGACTCCTCGTGTAACAAGGGACTTCTCGTTAGAAACAGTGGAAGACTAGAAGGCAGTGGGACAATATTCAAAATTCTGGAAGAAACAAATAACTTACATCACACTTTCTTTTTGACCTTTAAATCCTGAGGTTAAGTCAGTAGGATTGAACATCAATTTTTCTACTTTAGGCAACTCAGCTCCTCATTTTTGTAAAATCCAAAGGCCACCATTGTTCGTCTTCATTTTGAAGATTTCTAGCTTTTCACTTGTTTGATCCAGACCTAATTGTAAGCCACAGAACCCTACTTTTTGTGTAAGATTTTCTTTTTCCAGTCAACCATGAGAAATGAGTTTGTAGTATATAAATGTCTTATAGCCACAACATATTAAATAACGTCACACATATGGAAATGTTAAGACTAATATCTTTAAGATAGATAGGACATTCTTCTGGGTGCCACCTGCTACATATCGCTCCTGAACAGACTAAAACCATACGGGCATCAGGCGAGCAGTCAGGGATATTTCCTGGTGTTCTTGGGTATAAAATATCATATTGCAAGAAGAATTGAACATAGTAATAATTGTATGTGATTTCAGTATATTTTTTTCTCCATAGATCTGATGAAGTAAATTTTAGAAAAGTTATTACTAGCAGCATTTTGGTGATAGTTTTCAAGGAATACCTATTAATATCTTTGAATATTAGTGTTTGATAAAACATAATTTGAAATGTTTTAAATGGAAGTAGATTTCTACAGTGGATCTACAGTGGATTTCTAGTGAAGGAGAAGGAAATTCTGGTCTTTGTACTGAATCAAAAACTGTCTCCTAAAAGAGCAAATGTGGATCCTTTTTTGTAGAGTCTGCCTTCTCGTGCAAGATGCCCTCGGACTCTTCAGTGAGGTGCACTTGGAGGGCGCCGTCCTGAAGGACAGGGATTTGGAGGGCAAGTCCTGCAGGCTGGCTGGAATGAAGGTTCTGCAAAAGGTCACCAGAGGAAGGTGAGGACACCACAGTAGCATTCAGTTTGCTACAGTAACATCTGTAATTTCATTTTTAAAGACAGTAAACTAGGATCCTAGAGTCTGCCTCTAAGACAAGGCCAGGAGTTGGGTGGAGCCCATAAAGTACTTATGGGAGAAAAATTATAATTGACAACAAAAATAATTATGCCGGTTTAGTGATTCACAATTTTATTAAAATTAGGATTAAAAATGTCATATATAGGTATTTTAATTCTCAAGTTTTTTCTTTATTTTTCCTTATCTATACTAATAAGGCAGCTTTGCATGAGTCAGTTTATGTAAATGAAAATATAATTTAGTGAAAAGGCATTTTATAAGCTTTAAGCAAAACTCTTAATTTTAGTCACGTTTTTTGCTTTTCATAGCAAGAAAGCTTGTTTTCTGTCAAGTTTCGCGGCTCCTCGCGCTAGATGTTGTTTTGGGTGGCGGTGATACATAGATCTGGCCCCAGCGTGGGTTGTTCCACTCCAGTGAGCATCTTAATCTGTGAATTAGGGAGCAGAAGAAACCTTTTCAGTGGAACGATCCAGTCGCATAGAGAATTAGTGTAAACGGTGAATTTGGGTTTCTCTCATCGTAGCCTCTCTCCTCAAATAGTGTGTAATTTTAGCTGTCTTAATGCTACTGTTTTACTTAGAGCACTGTCTGAGCTTGTAACAGTGCCTGAGGGAGGAGCCCTCGGGAGGAGCCCTTAGCGTATGCGCTGCTCCTAGTCCAGTGGTCTGCATACCGGCCCTTCCAGCCCTGGTCTCTCTAAACTGTGAGCGCCGCCCCGCATGTCTCGTGACTGGCAGCCCACTTTCCCCGGCCCCGCCCTGTGCCGCATCTGTGTCTCACGTGGCGCCGTGCCGCTGAGTGGCGGCTCCACCCAGGACCCTGTCTTCCTGAAGGACAGACCCCTTGTGAGCCCTGCATTGATTCATGTACACTCGCCTTGTAACAAATGCTTCCTTTTGCTTCCAGGAGGGAGGCTGTATTACAGTGTAATTGCCTTATGGATTAGGGAGGGAGCTGCCCAGATATTTGGAAAGCTTAATTGGGTCACATGAACCTTATCGTTTTGAAGGCTGAACCCCATGTAGTCCTCCGATTCAGAATCACAAGCATCTGGAAAGACCGTGTGTAGTTGTGGTAAGTGAGGTGCTGCTCTGACGTTGGCCTGACGGCATTAACCCCACCGGGGCCGTGTAGACCTCCCCGACGTACATTCGGCACCAGCCTCACACCTGAGCACGCCGGGGTACTGGGGCTCCCCATCTCGGGTGCCTCAGTGGAGCCCCTCCAGCTGGCAGGTGTCCTGGTGTCCTGCAGGCCAGAGGAGTCCACTCTGGGGACGCACTTCCTGCTGGCGACTGCGGGACCCAACTCCAGGGAAATACTCCTGGGGGCTGACAGAGCCGGGAGGGGTCCGGGGGCTTTGCTCTGTAAAGTACATGCTCTGCTACGATGATGCTGTACAGCCATATGTGTACCTAATGTTTAATCTGGTTTTTGTGGGGTACACTGAAAGCCTTACTACTGTCTACAACATTGCCATAGGAAATGTGTTTCCCACGGGAAGTGCACTGACTATTCTGAATAATTCATTTACAAACTTTTGGAACCCATTCCATTTTTAAGTTGGACTAAAATTTGACTAAGTATTGGATACTTTTTAAGGTTGGAATTAATTTCTTTATCCTATGTATTTAACTTTATTCTGGCATGCAACTATCCAAATAAATATTAAGATTGTCTTTTTGTTCTTTTGGAAGCTGTATTTCTTCAAAACAAATTATTAAATAGTTTTGGAATGCTGACTGTTATAATTGCCTATTAGTGACATCATCCACTGTCAGTCATCCATCCACGGCCCAGTAAACACAAAGCGTCTCTTCGTTTTCCCCAAAATTATTGTGTTTCATAGCAACTCTCATAAACCTTAGCAAAATATATTTCTCATAAACCTTAACGAAATACACTTAGTTCCCAGAATTCAAGCTAAAATCATTAATTATAATTATATAATTCCAATATCTAATATAGAAAATTACTTTTTTGCCAGTTGGAAGATAGTTTTACGTTTGGGCTGATCGTGGAGCCTTTGAAACCTTAGCTCCCTGGTCTCATCTGGTACACAGTCACAGTGACGGAAATCACTGCTCCCCGTGGCGCTTTGGGTGGACTGGCGGCCTTGGGGCTGGGCCTGTGCAGGGCGTCCCACCCTGTTCACCTGCCGCCTTAGGCAGAGTTGCAGGAAAACAGCTGTCATGTCTGCTGCATTTCTCTGACTGCTTTTTGGAGTCGTGTGTCCATACTGACTCGTTAGGGTGAGAAGAGTCAGAAGAATATCCTGGATGTAAAGGAAAAGACCATTTTAAAACAACACTGCTGAGGCATGTGCCTCTCCCTGGCTCTCTGCGTCCCTGGAGGACTCCAGGCTGTTTGTCCAGGGGCTGAGGCGTGTCCCCTGACCTTTGTCCTCCCAGGTGGCCTCTGCAACAGTTTACAGGTCAGGCAGGCTGAAAACTCACTTTACTTTGGTGTCTTAGTTCTGTGTATGAGCTTTATCTTTTTATTGCTGATTCTTATGTGCTCTTATTTTTATGTGATAGGGTAATACTGAGGGGAAAAAAGAAATTTTCTGAAGTATCTTAATCCTGTAAGTATGGAAAATATAGTTAGCATATTTTTTGCAGGGGAGAGGAACCTCTTTCAATTCAAAGTCCTGCTAATACTTATGTCCCTACTTATTAAAACAAAAGCCACTAATCTGTCTAAGATACATTATTAATGTATAGGTGACTGTTTTATTTAGCTCTCTTTAAGAGTAACGCCCTGGAGAAGACTGTTGCAGAGCATTTAGTCAGCGCTCACCGTATACAGAGGGGTCTGTCTGAGTGCTGAGAATGACAGGGAAGCCACTAACAAGATCTTTGACCATGAATTGCCTCCTTTTGAACTGGGGACTAGACCTGCCCAGGGATCGGGGCGGGTGTTGCTTTAAGTGATGGGGCCTTAAATGGCTGGTCTTTTCCCCAAATTGGTAAGATGTTATCTGTGAAGACATAAAAGTAGGATTAGGAGAAAGTATAATTCAGTCATTTATTCGTTAAATATTTAGGACCTCTTTGTGCCATGCCCCTGGTTAGTTGCTGCTGTGCTAGATTTGGGGGATTTATCTGAAACCACAATATACTGAAATAAAAAGTCAGCTAGACAAAGGCTTAAATCCTATTATTAGGGATTCTGCATTGATCCAAGAGAAAATTAGGGCCCCTAGGAGTTTTTGAGAGAAAGAAAGAAGAGGAAATAAAAATGAAAATAGAGTTAAGATTATTCTACTCTTGTATTTTTAATAGATTTGAAATAGAAGGAGGGATTAGGCAGGGGTGCGGATTTGGAAACTTCTGCAGCAGTTGAGGGCAGGAGAAGGAAGAACACATCACCACTGATTTTTAACTCCCGGTAGCCACGGGGGCCAGGAGGGTGGGTGGTGCTCTCCTGGGAGCTGTGGTGATGCCAGGAGTGTAAAATAGCCCCTTCCACCCAGAGCTCATGGACCAGCAGGAGAGCCAGGAGGAGGTCCCGAGAGACACGAACCGGGGAGTGCCAGTTACAGAGCAGCCCACTTGGCGGGCTCAGATTTGGGAACCCTGGAGGGAACAGGAGGGGCCTGGGGCTGAGGACAGGAGGGCGGGAGGACGCGGCCCCCCGATCTGGCCGTCCACTCACCCCCTGGGGCGGGTCCTTCTGGTCAGCTTTGAGGATCGGGTGAGGGGCTGGGCACGTCGAGGGGGGTGTGTTTCAGAGAATGGTCCGATTAATAGTTACTGTTTAAATGCCAGCTTTCGTTTTAAAGGTAACAGATTCAGTACTGATAAACTTTAAATTAGAAGCCAGGCTTAGTTAGCGTGCTGCCGCCGTGCTGCCCGCAGCCCGCTGCCCTTAGGGCCGTTGGTCTGTCGGGGGCGGGGGGGGGGGGGGGGCGGGCGCCGAGCGCTCTCCCGCTCCCCCAGGACTTCAGCTCCCGCTCCCCTCGCGGCTGGTCTCCCTAAGGCGCCTCTGTCTCTTGCAGCCGCTGCTTTGGGCCCCGTGCTCAGGGCTGTGTGGGATTCTCACGACCTGTGTCCCACCAGAGGGGTATATTGTCATGTAAACTTGAGTGACATTTTAGTAATACTATGCAAGCGTTAACAGTTGTCTGAGGAGCCCTGGGACGGCTCCCCCAGCTGGCCTGCGCTGCGTCCCAGCTGCTCAGCTCTGAGTCCCAGTGGCTTATTGACATACAGACCTGGTCTTGCCCCTCGGCATGGTGTAGACCATTGTGGATTAGAATGCCTCGGGGCCAGTGTTTCAGGCTGGCCTGCTCATCATAAGGCTCTGTTTCTCGCTCACCATTGTATTTCCTGTATGTGGCTCAATTCCTGGCACTCGAGAGGCTCATATAAGTATTTGCGGAATGGACATTCGTTGTTTGCTTGGGTTCATCTTAGATTTTCCTCAACAAGATTTGAAGGTGTACACTTGTACTTTCTGAGCAGTAATTATTGGTGCTTAATTTTAGTGGGAAGTATAGAGACTAAGTTGGTCCCAAGACCAGTGTCCCGTGCAGGGTGGGGACCACGTGCCTTTTGTGCACCTTGGACTCAAGACCCTGGGTCCTCCTCACTAATAAGTCTAGGGGGTAAAACGCCTCGCCTGAGCTTGTTGTGAAAGCACTTTATCAGGATGGGATCCCATCTTATGGAGGAGGGCCTGGAACAGGTGAGGGTGACTGGTCAGCGGTCAGGTCAGGCTCCGCTGTGACTTTGGGCACCAGGGCGTTGGTCTCCTGGGAGACCCCGTGTGACCCACGTGCATGGGGGTGCAGCAGAGGGGGTTTTAGGAGTCGTCCAGCACGAATCGATGCGTGTGGGTTAGGGTCGTTGTTGAGGCATCACCTCAGTTGCTCCTTTAACAGGAAATAAGCAGTGGGAGAGCTCTCCTGGGGAAAGAAACTTCAGTGGCAATTTCCTTCCTTGGATTTCCCCTCTTCAAAAAGGCTGCCTCTTAAAGAGACATAGTTCCCTTGGGGTTTGAGGTCCAGAATCTCTTTGCTCATTGCTGTGGTTGGAAACCCTCTTTTAAGGGACATACTTAAGAATTCTTTCATCATTTTGAAAAATAAAATTGTTCCTGGTAGGTTCACCACCCAGGTTAATGGCAGGAGAGTAAAATGTCACTGCAAGAGAATGTACTAAGTCCTGAAACCGATGACACTCAAAGAACTGCCCAAAAGAACGAAGCACTGACCCGTGTGAAACATGGTGCTGAGTGAAAGAAGCCCACACAAAAGGCCACACCTTGTAGGGTCCCGTTTATATGAAACGAACAGAACAGACAAACCCATGGCGACAGGACGCAGGTTGGTGGTCGCCAGGAGGCGGGGAGCAGGGAGTGACCGCTGACGGGCACAGGGTCGATGGGGTGGCGGCGCTCTTCTGGAGCTGGACGACACTGTGCGTGTGCTAAATGCCACTGAGCTGCACACTTTAAAATGGTTAATTTTATGTTGTGTGAATTTCACCTCAGTCCTTCAAGTGGCGGGGATGAGCTGACTGCCTAAAAAGTGTTTGCACTGAGTTATAAAAACAACTACAAATGTTTCATAAGTCCAGTTGGAGAAGAATAGTTTCTAAATGGAACATCTGGGCATAATTTCATGTATCTCAAAAAGACCCAACTAGGGAATAGGGGCTCAGAAAGCCAATGCCGATTATTTAACCTTAACCATAAGGGTTATTTTAGGGAAATTAGGACATATGTTTAGTAAAATGGGCACCCCTCTAAATCAGTTATTACCTTTATTGTTCAATGAACAATCCTTAAGAAAACTATTTTATATCTATCTACCTAATCAGTGACAGAGACCTTGACAAAGGGGAAAACCAGCAGATTACAAAAGGCTTGACACACCTACCAGGTTGATCACAGGAAGAGGAGGAGAGAGAACCGAAGACCTCCTGAAAGAGTCCTTTGAACTGCGTAGGCCAAGCGTTACCTATTGTCAAGATTACTGCCCTCATAGTGTTTCAAAAACTATCCAATAAAAATAAATTCCCCCTGTCCTCAGTTAGGTGAAGAAGTTGTGCCCTGACCGGTCCTCGCGTGTCTCTCTCCATCAGTCATTCGTTAACACAGCACCCGGGTGTGGACGCAGGGATGAGGTCACAGTTCAGTCTGACTTTCCAGTGGGGAAGCGTTGACAGTCTAAGAAGATGTTTGCCGGGGTGGGTGGGGCTTCGCCGAGAAGGCCTTCAGGGTGTGACTTGTAGGTTCATCTGGTTGCTAGGCAGACACCCATGGAAGAGCACGTTCCCACCCATACGTTCATTCCTGTTATCTTTTGACCAAAAATAGACTGTCGTGCTGGAGCCAAGTGTTATTTAGCTTCGTGTCCTCATGTCCTCCGTAGCAGTTAGTAGAGCATTCAGTAAAAACCTGACTAAGAAATAAATGATGAAGTCTGAACCAAAGCAAAGTGTCACAGTAGTTCTTGGCCATATAAAAATTCTTTCAGTAGCAATCTTAGAAGTGGCTCAGGTCTACCCCCTTGCTCCACCACCTTCCCCAGTGACTGGGGGACAAAGTAGAACCCAGTTCACTTGGGGTGATTTGGCTGCGTCAGCCTGGCTGACGCGAGGGGACCTGCTGTTCAGAAGCAAAGCCAGAGCTTCTGGAGGGAGCGTCGCTGCTCACTGAACGGAGGCGGCAGAGGGGAAGGTGGGGGCCTTGGAACCACTGGCCGAGTCGCATCCTGACCCTCAGCGTCAGCAGGACGAGTAGCTCTGCCTCCCCCGGGGGTTGGGTGGTTTGATGAGCTCACACACGGAAGCGGCCCTGCACACCCTGAGACACCGCGGAAGCAGTGGTTCTTCCCTCCCTCCTCCTCCTTTGTTTCTCTTTTCTAATTAACTAAAAAGTAAAACTCTGTCCAACATTGATGTCAGTCTTTCTTGTCTTGTTTTTACAAATAAAACAGGAAGAGAAAGATGAGTAACTTAGAAGAATGATAACTAGAAGTTGGAAGTGTTCCATTTTTTTCCAGGAAAGAAAATAAATCCAGTTGGAAATTGCTGGCCTTGTCAATTATCTGATAATAATGGGAGAGAATGGGTAATGAAGCCAGTGGAGTTAAAAAGTACAGAGAGATTTAGTTAAAACAGGGATCAAAGAAACCAGAAGGAAGATCAGCTGATGCAAGAACATAAAAGCAACTGCCCCGTCCCTCCAGGTTAGTAATTTATCTAGAGCACTTACCCGGCAGCACAGTAAGTCTCGAATTCAGCAAATGGGCAGGATTTTTTTTTTTCTTTTTTTGCTTTTTCATTCGTTCCTTCTCTGACAGATCTCAATACTCGCCCTCTCCCTGCACTGTTCTCACAAAAATCATAATTACCTACCGGGAGGGGACCAGTAGTTTTAAAACTTTTGAACTTTGGAAAAATAGAATCCAAAGAGGAAGCTCCGTGTTAATAACAAACCCACGTGGAGCTATTCTGTTCAAAATTGGGAGGTGGTGTGTCGGGCCACCCAGCCCCCAGCCAGCTCCTAGGGCCACGTGGTTGGAAAGTAAGCATTGAGGACTGACTGCAGCTCTGAACACGGCACGCATCAGTATGGTTCTTTCTCTCCCTCTCTCAGGGTAACAGCCTGTGGCAGTAGCCGTTATTGTGAGGGCCCTGGGTCAAGTGATTCAGAAGCTAAGTGGGGTGTTCCTTGTTAATCTCAAATATAAGTGCAAATACTTAATTATGCTTTCATTAAGTGCCTTCTCAAATTTGCAGAATCTTACGCATTTTTATTATAGGTAGAATACTCTTAAATCTTTATAAGTTTGCCAGTGAAATGCCTGTCTTTTCATGTTGGACACGGAAGTGGAAAGAGAAGAAGTTTCACTGTCGCTGTCGCCCCTCTTTCCTTTCCTTCAACGCTCCAACTAGATGGCAGATTAGGTGGTGGCATTGTTCACTACAGTTCACTACAGGCATCACCCGTGATGCCACCACCAAATTCAAGACAAAATAAATTAGTCTTTATTGAGAAACAAATTATTGTGTTGTTAAATAGAGACCCTGAAGCTCCTGAGACTAAGTAATAACTTGGCTGCACATCTGTGAGGTGGGCCTGGAGCCCGGTCCATCAGAGTCCAGCGCCTGCATCTTTGGTGCTACAGCCTACACGTAATTACTTCCAGTTTTAGGGGAATTCATTTCTGTAAATTTCCCATTCGCTTTAAAGTCATAACCCCCGGCCCTCAAGTCAGAACTCTGATCATTTCTTGTCAGGGGTGTCGATGTTAGATTCTCGGTGTTTTCCATTGTTTTTGTTAAACAGCAGCAGTGAGCCGTCTGTGCTGGAATTACCTTGAGTGAGCAGGAGGCGTGTCAGGTCCATAGTAAATAATCACACTGACGCCTCAGGTCTAGTTCGGCATTTTTCTTTTCTGTTTGCTTAGACACTTATTAATGAAAATAAGACTTTTGAGAAAGATCATTTTCATTTCTGTTTTTTTTTTTTTAAAGCAAGAGAATTTGCTCCTCTCCCTAGAATCACTGACAGTGGAGAGGATGGTCCCGAAGACCCCTGGACCTGGACCGGGATCGCATGTTGTGAGCAGCCTCAGATCAGGCATTTCAGCATTATGTGCAAGGGAGGTAGTAGTACAGCCGCTGCTTTCACTGGTTGCTGCTGTAAAAATAAAGTCACACAAAGAGAAAAGGGAATTTGATACTCCCCTCTCCACTGGCGTTCATTCCACATCTTTCTCGTGAACGTAGGCATGTCTGTAAACAAAGAAGAATGGTTGCTTTTCCCTTTGGTATCTTTTTTTTTTTTTTTTTTTTTTTAATTTTATTTATTTATTTATTTATTCTTTGGCTGTGTTGGGTCTTCGTTTCTGTGCGAGGGCTCTCTCCAGTTGCGGCGAGCGGGGGCCACTCTTCATCGCGGTGCGTGGGCCTCTCACCGTTGTGGCCTCTCCTGCTGCAGAGCACAGGCTCCAGACGCGCAGGCTCAGTAGCTGTGGCTCACGGGCCCAGCCGCTCCGCGGCATGTGGGATCCTCCCAGACCAGGGCTCGAACCCGTGTCCCCTGCATTGGCAGGCGGATTCTCAACCACTGCGCCACCAGGGAAGCCCCCCTTTGGTATCTTTAAGGGTGTCCCTTTCCAGTTTCTGCCACTTCCCAGCAACAGACGTCAGTGTGTGCGCACCTGTCTCCTTCTTTACAGATCTTTATGGGGAAACACGACAGCCGTACGGGCGATGCCCAGTTGCAGAGTGTAGTGAACGGCTGTAGGGCCACCCATGAAGCCACCACCAAATTCAAGGAACAAAACATGCTGGGTGTCCAGGCATCACCCCCAGCGTGCTCCTCCTGGTGACGCCCCATCCCCCCAAGATCACTGCAGTCCTCTGGTTTCCTCCATGGTTTTCTTTATAGTTTTCCCAACGGGAACAGCAGGCTGTCTTTGGAAGAGTGTATGAAGGGAGGCTACTTCATATGTGAGCTCATGGTCATAGAATAGACTGAGGAGGCAGGTTTGTCTCACGTATCAGAGCCCACTGGTGATAACGTTTGGTCAAAAGTATACGCATCTGTCAGAAAACCTGGGCTGACAGATTTTATGTGGAATGTGGCTGTTCCTGCTTCCACACTGGTGAGTAGATCATGTGACACTTTTGAAATGATAAGGACCACCTGGGAATGAGACCAGCCTAAGAACTGTCTGCAGTTCCAGATAGCAGCATGCAGCAAGAATTCCTTATTTCCCTTGTAACTGAGTGTGTGTGTGTGTGTCATTTCCTGCCGAGGTAGAACAGAAATGTGCAAAGAACTTGTTTTATAATACAAAGTTGTGCTAGTTAATATTTTTATATCCTAGATCTTGAGGAAAGAATCTAGATTAGGAAAGACTTTTTTTTTTTTTTTTTTTTTTTTTTTTTTTTGGTATGCGGGCTTTTTTTTTTTTTTTTTTTTTTTTTTTTTTTGTGGTATGCGGGCCTCCCTCTGCTGCGGCCTCTCCCGTTGCGGAGCACAGGCTCCGGACGCGCAGGCCCAGCGGCCATGGCTCACGGGCCCAGCCGCTCCGCGGCATGTGGGATCCTCCCAGACCGGGGCGCGAACCCGGTTCCCCTGCATCGGCAGGCGGACGCGCAACCACTGCGCCACCAGGGAAGCCCAGGAAAGACATTTTTTAATATTACTAGCAGGTAGCCTACAAAATGTGAGGCCTTCCAAAGTTACAAAATGTGAGGCCTTCCAAAGTTACAAATTTATCTTTCACAGTTATATAATAAATTTAAGCAGTGGTTCACAGGAATAGTGCAGAAGGCTTAATTTCAGGTGTGTGTCTTTAATCTCCTTTCTTCAGTTTCTCTATCTGTTGAGTAAAATTTGAAAAATATTGTCCTGAAATTCATTGAACTAGCCTTGGAAAATGTTTAGTAATACCCCACATCTATAAGGTATTTGTGGGATATTCTTAGCAGAGAGTGGTCTCTGAGGTCAGAATGCCCGACCGACGTGATGCCATCACTGTCTAATTCAGAAACAGTGTCATCACCCCCAACAGAAACGCCTTCCCCATGAGCAGTCACTCCCCACCCTCCAGCCCCTGGCAGCCACTAATCTGCACTCTGTCTCTGTGAATTTGCATATACTGAACACTTCGTATAAAGGAACCGTCCTGGCTTCTTCCACTGAGCTTCATGTTTTTGAGGTTCATCCGTGTTGTATCAGGTGTCAGTACTTCACTCCTTTCTGTGGCTGCCTGGTCCTCTGTTGTATGGATATACCAGACTTATTGATCCATTCGTCAGTTGATGCACATTAGGGTTGCTTGCGTGTTACTTTCTGGCGGTCACGGATGGTAATGCTGCTGTGAACGTTCACGACGCACACATGGACATACGTCTTCAGTTCTCTTGGGTGGAGACGGCTAGAAGTGGGATTGCTGGCCCTATGCCACAGTGGTTTCCAAAGTGACTGCCCCGTTTTCCTGTCTCACCAGCATAATGATGTGGTTCAGGCACCGATTATCTAAGCTCCTCAGGATCTCGGGGTCGCCGTGGCTCCCGTCAGCTTGCTCACGATCTCCTGGGCCATCCGGTAGTGTCTGCTCTGGCAGCCACCCCTCTGAAGGAAACGCATTTCAGTGTCAAGGCGAAAGTTTGTTTAGTTGATTCGAGGTTGTCTCGTATGTGTATGAGGGTGACATAAAAGGACGTAAGGTGACACAAGCTACCTTCCGGAAGACGGTCGAGGGCACAGAGGG
>NC_041228.1:81369377-81398103 GCF_002837175.3 Physeter macrocephalus
GGGTTAGTGTACGGGATAGGGTAAGGGTTAGGATTAGTGTACGGGTATGGTTTAGGGTACAAGTTAGGGTACAGGTATGGGTTAGGGTTAGGGTGTGGGTTATGGTAAGGTTTAGCATTAGGGTATGGGTTAGGATTAGGGTATGGTTTAGGTTTAGGGTTAGGGCATGGGTTAGAGTTAGGGTATAGTTTAGGTTATGGCTGCGGGTTAGAGTTAGTGTACGGGTTAGGTAATGGGTTAGTGTTAGGGTACGGGTTAGGATTATGTTTAGGGAACAGATTAGGGTTAGGGTATAGTTTAGCATATGGCTACCAATTAGGGTTAGTGTATGGTATAGGGAATGGGTTGTTAGGGTATGGGTTGCGATTAGGGTACTGGTTAGGATACGGGTTAGGGTCCTGGATAGGGTAAGGGTTAGGGTTACGGTACGGTTTCGGGTACAGGTTAGGGTATGGCTATGGGTTGGGGTTAGTGTACGGGTTAGGGTATGGCTTAGTGTTAGGATACAGGTTAGGGTTAGTGTTAAGTTTAGGGTTAGGGTTAAGGTTAGAGCACAGGTTAGGGTACGGGTTAGGGTTAGGGTACGGTTTAGCATACAGGTGAGGGTATGGCTACGGAGTAGGGTTAGGGCATGGGTTAGGGTTATGGTTAGAGTACGCTTTAGAGTTAGGATATTTATAAACCTCTCCCACTCTCCAGATATCACTTAGAAGGTAAAGTAATATTATTTCAGGTCCATCCATGGAGAAGACTTTACACATTAGGGTAATAGAAAGAACACTCGCATTATAAATAAATTACATTAGGATTTTGTTTTTAACCTGTACATTAAAACACTAGTGCTTTGGAAATCTAATGGAGTCAGAAGCAGTAAAGGGTACTTTTATGGGAATAACATCAAAGATTTTCTGTAGAATACACAGATTTTCACTGTTTAGAAAGTCAAGGAGTCATGCTTTTGTTCTGAAGATATAAACCCTCTTCTAAATTGAGCTGTTATTTGAAGTTAGAAATTTTCCCTTGCTGTTGTATTGCTTTGTGTTTTCATGATTATTCTGCTTGCATCTCCCTTGTTAAACCTTTAATTTGGGGAAAAGTGCCATTACTGGAAATGAGTTTACAGAATATTTCTCAAAAACAGAAGGAAATGTTTCTCACCTAAATATTAAGAAATAATCTCTATACTGGTGTACTCACAGAATTATGATTCAGGGATAATAATTCTATGAAATGTAATTAAACACATAATATATATTTTCTTCTTTTAAATTTCGATTGTTACGTTTTTAAAAATAAGATTTTCTGTAGAATACACAGATTTTCACTGTTTAGAAAGTCAAGGAGTCATGCTTTTGTTCTGAAGATATAAACCCTCTTCTAAATTGAGCTGTTATTTGAAGTTAGAAATTTTCCCTTGCTGTTGTATTGCTTTGTGTTTTCATGATTATTCTGCTTGCATCTCCCTTGTTAAACCTTTAATTTGGGGAAAAGTGCCATTACTGGAAATGAGTTTACAGAATATTTCTCAAAAACAGAAGGAAATGTTTCTCACCTAAATATTAAGAAATAATCTCTATACTGGTGTACTCACAGAATTATGATTCAGGGATAATAATTCTATGAAATGTAATTAAACACATAATATATATTTTCTTCTTTTAAATTTCGATTGTTACGTTTTTAAAAATACAATTATAATTCAAGTTCTTTGTAACAAGTGAAATTTAAAAAGATTAAAGGAAATGATATTTTACCACTTGCCATCCTTTCCCACTCCCTGAAACGACCAGCATAATGTGTAGCTTTCTCATTTTAAACAGGTGTTCCTTACATCTGGAACATCATGTTTCTCACTGTAGAAAAACAAATTTAGCTCTTACACTTTTATAGGCTACACAACAGTCCATTGAACAGAAGTGCCAAGTATTTCACACTTAGCTTTTTGAGGGACACTCTGGTAAATTTCCGTTTTATTTTTTTGTTATGCTAATTTGTTTTAACCGCAGAAAAATATTTTTTAAAACACAAAAAAACAATTAATTTAGGGGTAAGCATTAAGGTTTAGGGTATGTGTTAGGGTACGGGTTAGTGTTAGGGTACAGGTTAAGATTAGGGTACATGTTAGGGTTTGGTTTACGGTTAGGGTATGGGTTAGGATTAGGGTACAGTTTAGTGTATGGCTACGGGATAGACTTAGGGTACGGATTAGGTTATGGGTTAATGTTAGGTTACGTGTTAGGATTAGGGTACGGGTTAGTGTACGGAATAGGTTAAGGGATAGGATTAGTGTACGGGTACAGTTTAGGGTACAGGTTAGGGTACGGCTATGGGTTAGGATTAGGGTATGGGTTAGTGTACGGTTTAGAGTTAGGGTATGAGTTAGGATTAGGGTACGGGTTAGTGTTAGGTTTAGTGTTAAGGTTAGTGTTAGGGTTAGGGTACGTTAGGGTATGGGTTAGAGTTAAGGTATGGGTTAGGATTAGGGTACGCTTAGGGTTAAGGTTAGGGTTAGGGTTTAAGCACGCGTTAGGTTTAGGGTACGGGTTACGATTAGGGTAAGAGTTAAGGTACGGTTTCGGGTACAGGTTAGGGTACGGTTTAGGGTACAGGTTAGGGTACAGATACGGATTAGGGTTATGGTACGGGTTAGGGTTAGGTTTAGGGTACGCTTTAGGGTTAAGGTATTTATAAAACCTCTCCCAATCTCCACATATCTTTTAGCAGGTAAAGTAATATTATTTTGGGTCCAGCCATGGAGAAAAATTTAGACACTAGGATAAGACAAAGAACACACGCATTATAAATAAATTACATTAGGATTTTGTTTTTAACCTGTACATTAAAACTCTAGTGCTTAGGAAATCTAATGGTGGCAGAAGCAGTAAAGGGTAGTTTTATGGGAATAACATCACAGATTTTCTCTAGGATACACAGATTTTGACTGGTTAGAAAATCAAGTAGGCATGCTTTTGTTCTGAAGATATAAACCCTCTTCTAAATTGAGCTGTTATTGGAAGTTAGAAATTTTCTCTTGCTGTTGTATTGCTTTGTGTTTTCATGATTATTCTGCTTGCATCTCCCTTGTTAAACCTTTAATTTGGGGAAGAGTGCCATTACTGGAAATGAGTTTACAGAATTTTTCTCAAAAACAGAAGGAAATGGTTCTCACCTGAATATAAGAAATAATCTCTATACCGGTGTACTAACAGAATTATGATTCAGGGATAATAATTCTATGAAATGTAATTAAACACACAATATATATTTTTCTTTTAAATTTCCATTGTTACTTTTTAAAGCACAATTATAATTCAAGTTCTTTGTAACAAATGAAATTTAAAAAGATTAAAGGAAATGATAATATTTTACCACTTGCCATCCTTTCCCACTCCTTGAAACGACCAGAATAATGTGTAGTTTTCTCATTTTATCCAGGTGTTCCTTACATCTGGAACATCATGTTCTCACTGTAGAAAAACAGATTTTGCTCTCACACTTTTTATAGGCTACATAACAGTTCATAGAACAGAAGTACCAAGTATTTCAGACCTAGCTTTTTGAGGGACACTGTGGTTACCTTCTGTTTTATTTTGTTGTTCTGCTAATTTGTTCTAACCGCAGAAAAATATTTTTTAAACTACAAAAAACAATTAATTTAGGGGTAAGGATTAAGGTTTAGGGTACAGGTTAGGATACGTGTTAGGGTTAGGGTACAGGTTAGGATTAGGGAACATGTTAGGGTTTGGGTTAGGGTTAGGGTTATTGTACAGGTTAGGGTTAGGGTACAGTGTATGCCTACGGATTAGGCTTAGGGTACATGTTAGGGTATGGTTAGTGTTAGGGTACAGGTAAGGATTAGTGTACATGTTAGGGTTTGCGTTAGGGTTAAGGTACAATTTATTGTATGGCTACGGTTTAGGCTTAGGGTACGTGTTACGGTACAGGTTAGTGTTAGGTTACGTGTTAGGATTAGGGTATGGGTTAGTGTATGGGATAGGGTAAGGATTAGGAGTAGTGTGCGGGTATGGTTTAAGGTACAGTTTAGGGTAGGGCTATGGGTTAGGTTTAGGTTATGGGTTAGGGTATGGTTTAGTGTTAGGGTATGGGTTAGGATTAGGGTACGGGTGAGGGTTAGGGTTAGGGCACGGGTTACAGTTAGGATATAGTTTAGTGTATGGCTAGGGGTTAGGGTTAGTGTATGGGTTAGGGAACGCATTAGTGTTAGTGTACAGGTTATGATTAGGGTACTGGTTAGGGTTAGGATTGTTAAGGTTTAGGGTTAAGGCACAGGTTAGGGTTAGGGTATAGTTTAGGGTACTGCTATGGGTTAGGGTTAGTGTACAGGTTAGGAAACAGGTTAGTGTTAGGGTATGGGTTAGGATTAGGGTACGGGTTAAGGTAAGGCTTAGGGTTACGGCATTGGTTAGGGTTAGGGTATAGTTTAGGGTACTGCTATGGGTTAGGGTTAGTGTACGTGTTAGGGAACAGGTTAGTGTTAGGGTAAGGGTTACGATTAGGGTACGGGTTAGGGTATGGGTTAGGGTACAGGTTAGGTTACGGATTAGGGTTACGGTATGATTTAGGGTACAGGTTAGGGTACAGCTATGAGTTAGGGTTACTGTATGGGTTAGGGTATTGGTTAGTGTTCGGGTATGTGTTAGGATTAGGGTACGGGTTAGGGTTACGGTTAGGGCATGGGTTATGGTTAGGGTATAGTTTAGGGTATGGCTATGGATTAGGGTTAGTGTACAGGTTAGGCAATGGTTTAGTGTTAGGCTACGGGTTAGGATTAGGGTATGGGTTAGGGTTAAGTTTAGGGTTAGAGCACGGGTTAAGGTTAGGTTACGTGTTATGATTAGGGTACGGGTGAGGGTACTGTTTATGGTACAGGTTACGTTTAGGGTACCGTTTAGGGTACAGGTTAGGGTACGACTACGGATCAGGTTTAGGATACGTGTCCGGGTTAGCATATGGGTAAGGGTTAATGTACGGGTTAGGGGTAGGTTTAGGGTATGCTTTAGGGTTAGGGTATTTATTGAACTTCTCCCACTCTCTAGATATCACTTAGCAGGTAAAGTAATATTATTTCATGTCCAGCCATGGAGAAGGCTTTAGACACCAGGATAAGACAAAGAACAGATGAATTATAAATAAATTACATTAGGATTTTGTTTTTAACCTGTACATTAAAACTCTAGTGCTTAGGAAATCTAATGGAGGCAGAAGCTGTAAAGGGTACTTTTATGGGAATAACATCACTGATTTTCTGTAGAAAACACAGATTTTGACTGGTTAGAAAGTGATGGAGTCATACTTTTATTCTGAAGATATAAACCCTCTTCTAAATCGAGCTGTTATTGGAAGTTAGAAATTTTCTCTTGCTGTTGTATTGCTTTGTGTTTTCATGATTATTCTGCTTGCATCTCCCTTGTTAAACCTTTGATTTGGGGAAGAGTGCCATTACTGGTAATGAGTTTACAGAATTTTTCTCAAAAGCAGAAGGAAATGTTTCTCACCTAAATATTAAGAAATAATCTCTATACTGGTGTACTAACAGAATTATGATTCAGGGATAATAATTCTATGCAATGTAATTAAACACAATATATATATTTTTCTTTTAAATTTCGATTGTTACTTTTTTTAAAGTACAATTATAATTCAAGTTCTTTGTAACAAGTGAAATTTATAAAGATTAAAGGAAAAGATAATATTTTACCACTTCCCATCCTTTCCCACTCCCTGAAATGACCAGCATAATGTGTAGTTTTCTCATTTTATCCCAGTGTTCCTTACATCTCGAACATCATGTTTCTCACTGTAGAAAAACAGATTTAGCTCTCACACTTTTTATAGGCTACATAACAGTCCATAGAACAGAAGTACCAAGTATTTCAGACTTATCTTTTTGAGGGACACTCTGGTTACTTTCTGTTTTATTTTGTTGTTCTGCTAATTTGTTTTAACCACAGAAAAATATTTTTTAAAATAATAAAAAAAATAATATAGGGGTAAGATTTAGGATTTAGGGTACAGGTTAGTGTCTGGGTTAGGATTAGGGTACATGTTAGTGTTGGGTTAGAGATAGGGTTAGGGTTAGTGTATGGGTTAGGGTTAGGGTACAGTTTAGTGTATGGCTACGTGTTAGGCTTAGGGTATGTGTTAGGGTACAGGTTAGTGTTAGGTTATGAGTTAGGTTTAGGGTACGGGTTAGTGAACGGGATAGGGTAAGGGTTAGGATTAGTGTACAGGTATGGTTTAGGGTACAGTTTCGGGTATGGCTATTGGTTAGGGTTAGGGTACGGCTTAGGGTATGGCTTAGTGTTAGGGTACGAGTTAGGATTAGGGTACGGTTTAGGGTATGGATTAGGGTTAAGGTTAGGGTTAGGTTTAGGGCACGGGTTAGGGTTAGGTTATAGTTTATGGTATGGCTACAGGTTAGGGTTACTGTACGGGTTTGGGAATGGGTTAGTGTTAGGGTACGTGTTACGATTATGGTACGGGTTAGGGTTAGGGTTAAGATTAGGGTTAGGGTTAGGGCACGGCTTAGGGTTAGGGTTTAATTTATGGTATGGCTATGGGTTAGGGTTAGTGTGCGGGTTAGGCAATTGTTTAGTGTTAGGGTACGGGTTAGGATTAGGGTACGGTTTAGGGTACGGGTTAGCGTTAGGGCATGGGTTAGGGTATAGTTTAGGTTATGGCTACAGATTAGGTTTATTGTACGGGTTAGGGAAGGGGTTAGTATTGGGTACGGGTTACGATTAGGGTATGGGTTAGGGCACTGTTTAGAGTACGGGTTAGCGTTAGGGTACGGTTTAGGGTACAGGTTAGGGTACAGCTACAGATTAGGGTTAGGATACGGGTTAGGGTTAGCATACAGGTAAGCGGTAGGGTACGCTTTAGGGTTAAGGTATTTATTAAACCTCTCCCAATCTCCAGATATCACTTAGCAGGTAAAGTAATGTTATTTTCGGTCCAGCCGTGAAGAACACTTTAGACACTAGGATAAGACAAAGAACACACACATTATAAATAAATTACATTAGGATTTTATTTTTAACCTGTACATTAAAACACCAGTGCTTAGGAAATCTAATGGAGGCAGAAGCAGTAAAGGGTAGTTTTCTGGGATAACATCACAGATTTTCTGTAGAATACACAGATTTTGACTGGTTAGAAAGTCAAGGAGGCATGCTTTTGTTCTGCAGATATAAACCCTCTTCTAAATTGAGCTGTTATTGCAAGTTATAAATTTTCTCTTGCTGTTGTATTGCTTTGTGTTTTCATGATTATTCTGCTTGCATCTCCCTTGTTAAACCTTTGATTTGGGAAAGAGTGCCATTACTGGTAATGAGTTTACAGAATTTTTCTCAAAATAGAAGGAAATTGTTCTCACCTAAATATTAAGAAATAATCTCTATACCAGCGTACTAACAGAATTATAATTCAGGGGTAATAATTCTATGAAATGTAATTAAACACACAATATATATTTTTTCTTTTAAATTTCCATTATTACTTTTTTAAAGTACAATTATAATTCAAGTTCTTTGTAACAAGTGAAATTTAAAAAGATTAAAGGATAAGATAATATTTTACCACTTGCCATCCTTTCCCACTCCTTGAAACGGCCAGAATAATCTGTAGCCTTCTCATTTTATCCAGGTGTTCCTTACATCTGGAACATCATGTTTCTCACTGTAGAAAAACAGATTTAGCTCTCACACTTTTTATAGGCTACGTAACAGTTCATAGAACAGAAGTACCAAGTATTTCAGACTTAGCTTTTTGAGGGCCACTCTGGTTACTTTCTGTTTTATTTTTTTGTTCTGCTAATTTGTTTTAACAGCAGAAAAATATTTTTTAAAGTAAAAAAAAACTAATTTAGGGGTAATGATTAGGGTTGAAGGTACAGGTTAGGGTACGGGTTAGGGTTAGGGTACAGGTTAGGATTAGGGAATATGTTAGGGTTAGGTTTAGGGTTGGGGTTAGGATATGGGTTAGGGTTAGGGTATAGTTTAGGTTATGGCTATGGGTTAGGGTTAATGTACGGGTTAGGTAACGGGTTAGTGTTAGTGTACAGGTTAGGATTATGGTTAGGGCACGGATTAGGGTTAGGGTGTAGTTTAGCATATGGCTACCAAGTAGGGCTAGTGTACGGTATAGGGAATGGGTTAGTGTTAGGGTACGAGTTACAGTTAGGGTACGGGTTAGGGTCCTGGATAGGGTAAGGGTTAGGGTTATGGTACGGTTTAGGGTACAGGTTAGGGTATGGCTATCGGTTAGTGTTAGGGTATGGGTTACGGTTAAGGTTACGGTTAGAGCACTGGTTAGGGTACGGGTTATGATTAGGGTATGGGTTAGTGTACGGGTTATGATTAGGGTATGGGTTAGGGTACGGTTTAGGGTACAGGTTAGGGTTAGGGTAAGGTTTAGGGTATGGCTACGGATTCAGGTTAGGGTACGGGTTAGGGTTATGGTGTGAGTACGCTTTAGAGTTAGGATATTTATGAAACCTCTTCCACTCTCCAGATATCACTTAGCAGGTAAAGTAATATTATTTCGGGTCCAGCAATGGAGAAGGCTTTAGACACTTGGATAAGACAAAGAACACACGCATTATAAATAAATTACATTAGGATTTTGTTTTTAACCTGTACATTAAAACACTAGTGCTTTGGAAATCTAATGGAGTCAGAAGCAGTAAAGGGTAGTTTTATGGGAATAACATCACAGATTTTCTGTAGAATACACAGATTTTGACTGGTTAGAAAATCAAGTAGGCATGCTTTTGTTCTGAATATATAAACCCTCTTCTAAATTGAGCTGTTATTTGAAGTTAGAAATTTTCTCTTGCTGTTGTATTGCTTTGTGTTTTCATGATTATTCTGCTTAATAACCCTTGGAGTGCCATTACTGGAAATGAGTTTACAGAATTTTTCTCAAAAACAGAAGGAAATGGTTCTCACCTAAATATTAAGAAATAATCTCTATACTGGTGTACTAACCGAATTATGATTCAGGGATAATAATTCTATGAAATGTAATTAAACACACAATATATATTTTTTCTTTTAAATATCAATTGTTACTTTTTTTAAAATACAGTTATAATTCAACTTCTTTGTAACAAGTGAAATTTAAAAAGATTAAAGGAAAAGATAATATTTTACCACTTGCCATCCTTTCCCATTCCCTGAAACGACCAGCATAATGTGTAGCTTTCTCATTTTATCCTGGTGTTCCTTACATCTGTAAGGAATGTATGAATTAGGATATGGTGGTTAACAGATATGTACTAATACATATGAAATATATGACCACAAAATACCTATGGAATACCAAGAGAGTTCTACTCAACACTCTGTAATAACCTACACGGGAAAGGATCCAAAGATGAATAGATCCATACATAGATATAATGAATCAGATTCTGTAAACCTAGAACACACACAACATTTTTAACAAATTTTCTCTGATAGTAAATAACAATTAAATTTTAAAAACAAGAAGTAAGGAGATATAAGCTATTGAGGATTTGCCCTGCCCTGCCGCATTCCACTCTAATTTACAGCCTGTTAACACGATTTCCAGGAAGGCTCTGTTGCCAAAAATCCAGATTTGGAAATGTAGAAATGCTGCCGCCTTGTGGTCGTATCCCGCAAGAGCGGCTTTAAACCCACAGCTAAGGGTCACTTAACATTCACAAGGACTCAGGGCTGTAAAAGACACTTGCCTTCAAAAAATATCCTGAGGTATGGTATGGCCAAAAAAATTCAAAACCGGCAAATGTTTCAAGTAGATAGTATGAAGAGGTAAGTTTTACTTACTCTTTTTCAAAAAAAAGGAAAATGGATAAAAGCTCAACATCAGGAATTGTTAGACTCATCTAACCTACAAATAGGTTTCAACTCGCACAAGTCAACTACCATCAGCAAAAAGTCTACAAACAATAAATGCTGAAGGGGTTTTAGAGAACTCTGTACACTCTAGCTGCTGGTGAGATGTAAAGTGGTAGCAGCCAATAATGAGAAGAGAAAGGAGCTGCGTTTAAAAGGGAAAAATTGAGCCACCATTCCATCCAGCAGGGCCACTGCTGAGCCTCTCACCTGAGAAGACCAGAGTCGAAAAGACACATGCTGCAACAGCTGCACTGCAGGAATTTTCACAATAGCCAAGACACGGAAGCAACCAAAATGTCCATCAACAGATGAATGGATAAGAAGAACTGGTCCATGTACACAATGGAATATTAGCCATGGAAAACAATGAAACACGGCTCTTAGTGTCACCATAGATGAGCCTAGAGATAATCACAGAACATGAGCCCCATGAGGTAAGTTGGAAATCAAAAGACATATCCTATGATATCACTTATAGGTGTTATCTAACCACTGACACAAATGAATATATTTCCAAAGAGAAAGACACTCACAGACTTAGAAAACAAACTAAGCTTATCTAAAATGAAAGGTGGGGGGAATGGATAAATTAAGATTAGGGTTACCATATGTGTACAAATACATATATCAAAAAGACTGACCATATAGCAAGGGAGGTCACCGGAACACTCCATGAATAGATATATATATATAAAATGTACAAATGAACCAGATTAGGTACACCTAGGACAAACAATAATCATCACCCCAATTTAAAAAATTAAAACAACGAACAAGAAGTAATGTGACATAAACTTATGGGGGTTTTTCCTGGCATATTCCATTCTAATGTACAACCAGGGAACACAACTGCCAGAAAGGCTCTGCTACCCTAGTAACCAGATTTGGGAATGGAGCAATGCTGAACGCCTTGTGACTGTTTCCCACAGCAGCAGCTTTAAACTCAGTGCTAATGGTCACTAAATATTCACACTCATTGCAGGCCTGTAAATGACACCTGCCCTCCAAAAAAAATCCTGGGGTCGAAAATCGACCAAAAATTTCGAAAGAGAGCAACCTTCCAAGAGGACAATATCAAATGGTTTATTCTACGCACAGTTTTTTTCTGTTTTTGTTTAACAGAATTAAAAAAGGCGTTGAAAAAATGCTGAACATTAGGAATTATTAAAGACATGCAAATACACGTTACAAAAACCTATCAGTTCACACCAGTCAGAATGGCTATCAGCAAAAATTCTGCAAACAATAAATGCTGAAGGGGTTGTAAAGAAAGGCGTACCCTCGGTTCTAAGTGGGACGTGGTAAGAGCCACTAATGAAAACACAATGGAGGTGCCTTGAAAGGGTAAACATTGAGCTACCATTCATTCAAGCATACCAACTGCTGGGCGTATCGCCTGAGAGGATGAAAATCAAAAAGACACAGGCTGGCAATCCTTCACTCCAGCAAGATTTACCATAGCCAACACTTGGAAGCAACGAAAATATCCATCAACAGAGGAATGCACAAAGAAGAAGTGGTCCATGTACACAATGGAATATTACTCCAATAAAAAATATAAATTCAATTTAAAAAACAGACATTAGTAAGGAGACATCAGCTTTTGGGGGTTTATCCAGGCACATTCCTCTCTAATTTATAACCGAGGAACACCACTGGCAGGAAGGTCTGTTTCACTAGATACCAGAGTGGGGAACGCAGAAATGCTGCCGCCCTCTGGCCGTTACCTGCCACCGCAGCTTTAAAACCTGTGCTAATGGTCACTTCATATGCAGAAGTACTGGAGGGCTGTAAATGAAACCTGCCCTCAAAATGTCTTGAGGGAGGTAATGGTCAAAATATTTCATAATGTGGCAAATACTTCAAGAAAAGAATTTGAAGAGGTAAGCTGTATTTGCAGTTTGAAGAAAAAAAGGACATGCCTGAAAGCTCAGTTTCAAAGTATTACAAGACGCATGCAAATCCAACCACAAAGAGGTATCAGCTCACACCATTCAAAAAAACCATCAGCAACAAAACTACAAACAATAAATGCTGAAGGGGTTGTGGAGAAGTGCCTACCCTCAACTGGGACTTAACCTGGTAAGAGACACTAATGAGAACAGAATGGAGCTGCCTTTACAAGGTAAACATTGAGCTACGATATGATCCAGCAGGCCCACTCCTGGGTCTATAACCTAAGAAGACAGAATTGGAAACACACAGGAAGGCAAATCTGCATTGCAGCAGTATTACAATAGCCAAGACATGGAAGCAACTAAAAAGCCCATCAACAGATGAGTGGACAAAGAAGAACTGGTACATGTACAGATGGAATATTAACCAAGGAAAAAAATGGCACATTGCCATTTGCAGCACCATAGATGAGTCTAGATGTAATCATGCAACTTGTAGTGCGTCAGAAAGCGAAAGACACATATCCTATGATATCACTTATAGGTGTTACCTAAAAATTGATACCAGTGAAGATATTTCCACAGAGAAAGGCAATCACAGATTCATTAAACAAACTTATGGTTCACCAATGGAAAGGTGTGAGGATTGTATACATTAGGATATTGTGTTTAACAGAGATATACAAACACAGGTGAAATATATAATCACCAAAGACCTACATAATACCAAGAGAAGACTACTCAACATTGTATCATAACCTACATGGGAAAAGGATCCGAAGAAGAATAGATATATGTATATGTGTAAAAGAACCACATCCTGCACACGCAGAACAAGGAAACCATTGTAATCAAACTTGCTGTGATAAAAAATAAAAAATTAAATTTAAAAAAGGAACAAGAAGTAGTGAGACATAAACTTAAGGGGCTTTTTCCTGGTACATTCCATTCTAATTTACAACCTAGAACACGATTTCCATTAAGGCTCTGTTGCCCTAGTAACCAGTTTTCGTAAGGAGAAATGCTACCTCCTGGTGGCCGTTTCACAAAATAGCAGCTTTAAACCCAGCTCTATTTGTCACTTAATATTCAAAATAATTGAGGCCTGTAAATGACACCTGCCAAAAAAAAAAAAGCCTGGGGTTGTAAATCGACCAAGAAATCAAAAGACGTCCACATTTGAAGAACACAGTTTCAAGAGGCATATTTAACGCACCGTTAGTCTTTTCCTTCTTTTTTGTTTAAAAAAAGAGGGTATGAAAAAATTCTGAACATCAGGAATTAATAAAGCCATGCAAATCCAGTCTACAACAACGTTCACCTCACAGCCATCAGAATGTTCTTCAGCAGAACGTCTACAAAGAATAAATGTTGAAGGGGTTTTAGTGAACTCTGTACCCTCTAGCTTCTGGAGGGATGTAAACTGGTAACAGTCAGTAGTGAGAACATAATAGAGGTGCGTTTAAAGGTAAAAATTGAGCTACCATGTGATCTGGTAGGCCCTTTGATGCGCCTATTACCTGAGCAGACCAGAATAAAAAAGACACAGGCTGGCAATCCTGCATGCAGCAACATTTAACATAGCCAAGACTTGGAAGAAACCAAAATGTCCATCAACAGAAAAATGCACAACGAAGAAGTGGTCCATGTACACATGGAATATTAGCCATGGAAAAGAATGGAACAGTGCCGTTTGCACCACCATAGAAGGACCTTGAGATAAACACCCAATTTGAAGTAGGGAGGAAACCGAAAAACAGATATCTTATGATATCACTTATAGGTGTTACCTAAAAATTGATACCCATGAAATTATTTCCAAGAGAAGGACACGCATACATTAAGAAAACAAAATTATGTTTAACCAAATGGAAAAGTGTAAGGAATGGATGAATTAGGATATGGGGGTTAACAGATATGTAGTAATATATATGAAATATATATCACAAAATACCTACACAATACCAAGAGAGGTCTACTCAACACTCTGTAATAACCTACATGGGAAAGGATCCAAAGATGAATAGTTAGATACATAGATATAATGAATCAGATTCTGTACACCTAAAACAAACAACACTTTTATAAAATTTGTTCTGATAATAAATAAAAATTAAATTTAAAAAAAAAAGGAGAAGTAAGGGCATATAAGCTCTTGGGGGTTTGCCCTGGCACATTCCACTCTAATGTGCAGCCTACTAACACGATTTCCAGGAAGGCTCTGTTGCCCCAAAACCCAGAGCTGGAAATGGAGAAATGCTGCCGCCTTGTTGCCGTTTCCTGCAAGAGCACCTTTAAACCCACAGCTAACGGTCACTTAACATTCACAAAGGGCTTCCCTGGTAGCGATGAATAGTTAGATACATAGATATAATGAATCAGATTCTGTACACCTAAAACAAACAACACTTTTATAAAATTTGTTCTGATAATAAATAAAAATTAAATTTAAAAAAAAAAGGAGAAGTAAGGGCATATAAGCTCTTGGGGGTTTGCCCTGGCACATTCCACTCTAATGTGCAGCCTACTAACACGATTTCCAGGAAGGCTCTGTTGCCCCAAAACCCAGAGCTGGAAATGGAGAAATGCTGCCGCCTTGTTGCCGTTTCCTGCAAGAGCACCTTTAAACCCACAGCTAACGGTCACTTAACATTCACAAAGGGCTTCCCTGGTGGCGCAATGGTTGAGAGTCCGCCTGCCAATGTAGGGGACACGGGTTCGTGACCCGGTCCGGGAAGATCCCACATGCCGCGGAGCGGCTGGGCCCGTGAGCCATGGCCGCTGAGCCTGTGAGCCCGGAGCCTGTGCTCCACAACAGGAGAGGCCACAAGAGTGAGAGGTCCGCGTACCGCCAAAAAAAAAAAACATTCACAAGGACTCAGGGCTGTAAAGCACACCTGCCCTCAAAAAATGTCCTGAGTTTGGGAATGGCCAAAAAAATTCACAACTGGAAAATTTTTCAAAAAGACAGTATGAAGAGGTAAGTTTGAGACACTCTTTTTTTAAAAAAGGGAAATGGATAAAAGCTCAACATCAGGAATTATTAGACTCATGCAAATCTAATCATTGAAAAGGTTTCAACTCACATCAGTCGAATGACCATTGGCAAAATGTCTACAAACAATAAATGGTGAAGGGGTTTTAGAGAACTGTGTACTCTCTAGCTGCTGGTGAGATGTAAAGTGGTAAGAGCTAGTAATGAGAACAGAAAGGAGCTGCATTTAAAAGTAAAAATTGAGAAGCTGTTCGATCCAGCACTCCCACCACTGGGCCTATCACCTAAGAGCCAAATCGAGAAGACACAGACTGACAAAGTTGTACTGCAGCAATGTTTAAAATAGCCAAGACATGGAAGCAGCCAAAATGTCAATCAACAGATGAGTGGACAAAGAACAAAACGTCAATCAACAGATGAATGGACAAAGAAGAAGTGGTACATGTACCTAATGAAAGATTAGCTTTCGAAAAAAATGAACAACGCCGTTTTCATGACTACAGGTGAGTCTAGAAATAATCATGTTAAGTAAGTCAAAAGTTTATGATATATATCCTATGATATAATTTATAGATGTTATCTTAAGATTCCTACCAATGAACATATTTCCAAAGGAAAAGACACTCAGAGACGCATAAAACAAACTAATGGTTAACCAAAATGAAAGGTGGGAGGATGGATAAATTAGGATTATGGGGTTAACATACATACACTAATGTATGTTATATGTATATAAACATATAACTTATAAGATATGTAAATTATATAATCACTAATACATATAAATTATATAATCACCAAACACCTACCAAATACCAAAGGAGGTCTACTGAACACTCTATAATAACCTACATGGTAACAGGATCTAAAGATGAACAGATATATGTATGAAAAATTGATCAGAATCGGTACACCCAGAGAATCACAATACGCTAATAAAATTTACTCCAATAAAAAACATAAAATAAATTTAATAAACAAAATAAAATTTACTCCAATAAAAAACATAAAATAAATTGAAAAAACAAACATAAGTAGGAGACATAAGCTTTTGGGAGTTTGTCCTGGAACATTCCACTACAATTTGCAACCTAGGAACACAACTTCCAGGAAGACTCTCCTGCCCTTGTAACCAAAGCTGGGAATGTAGGAATCTGCCTCTTTGTGGCCAATTCCCGCAACAGCAGCTTTAATCCCAGTGCTATTGGTCACTTAGCAGTCACAAGGACTTCAGGGCTTTAAATGACACCTGGCCTCAAAAAATATATCCTGCGACCAGGAATGGACATTAATATGCAAAACAGTAGAAAATCTGGAGAAGACCATTTCAAGAGGTAAGTTTCCTCACAGTGTTTTTTTAAAGGACATGAAAAAATGTTCAACATCAAGAATTATTAGGGACATGCAAATTTAAACTACAAAAAGGTATCACCTCACAATAGTCTGAATGGCCATCAGAAAAAAATGTCTGCAAACAAATGCTGAATGGGTTTCCGAGAATGGATACCCTCCTTTGCTGTTGCTGGGATGTAAACTGGCAACAGCCACTAATCAGACCAGAATGAAGGTGCCTTTAAAAGGTAACAATTGAACTACTATGTGATCATGCCAAACCATAAATGGGCCTGTAACCCGAGAACACCACATTCAGAAAGACACAGGTACCCAAAATTGCTCTTCAGCGATACTTACAATAGCCAGACATGGATGCAAGCAAAATATCCATGTACAGATGAATGGACAAAGAAGTGGTACATGTACACAATCGAATATTAGCCATGGAAAAGATGAAACAATGCCTTTTGCAACACCACTGATGAACCTAGGGGTAATCGTACTACGTAAAGTAGGTCACAAAAAGAAAGACAAATATCCGATGATATCATTTACTAGTGTTATCTAAAAATTGATACCCATGAACATATTTCCACTGAGAAAATCCCATTCAGACTTTGAAAAGGTGAAAGGAATGGAAAAATTAGGATGTTGGGGTTAACATGCATTTAATAATTCATATAAAATATATAATCAAGAAGGACCTACTAGATGCCAAGGGAGGTCTACTCAACTCTCTCTAATGACCAACATGGGAAAGAATCTAAACCTGATTAGATATATGTACACCTATGAATGAACCAGATTCTGTACACCTAGAACAAACACAACATTGTAATCAAATTTACTCTGATACGAAATAAAAATTAAATTAAACAAGAAGTAATGTGACACAAGATTTCGGTATTTGTCCTGGCACTTTACTCTCTAATTTACAACCTAGGAAGAGGAGTTCCACTAAGCCTCTGTTTTCCCTAGCAATCAAGTTGAGTATGAATAAATTCCACTGCCTTTCCTATTTCAATAGGTAAATTTTACACTGTTTAAAAGAAAAGCACTTGAAAAGATGTTCTAATTCCTGTATTATTAGCATCATGGAAATCAAAACTACAATGAGGGTTCACTTCCCATGAGTAAGAATAGCCATCGTCGAAAAGTCTACAAACAATAAATGCTTGAGAGGTTGTAGAAAAAGGGAACCCTCCTATGCTGATGTTGGGATCTAACGTGGTAACAGCCACTATAAATAACAGTATGGAGGTGCCTTTACAAGGTAAAATTAGAGGTACCATATGATCCAGCAGTCCCACTCCCAGGCATATAACAGGAGAAAACCAGAATTGGAAAACACACATGCACCCATATGTGTACCGCAGCACAATTTACAATGTCTAAGACATGGAAGCAACCGAAATATCCATCAGCAGATGGATGAAGAAGTGGTACATGTTCACAGTGAAATATTACTCAGAAACGAAAAAGAATGAAGGAATGCCTTTTGCAGCATCATGGATAGAATTAGAGATAATCATACTAAGTGAAGTAAGTAAGAAAGAGAAAGTCAAATATCATATGAAACTACTTAGAGCTGAAATTTAAAAATTGATACCAATGAACTAATTTACAAAAGAGAAACAGGGAATTTCCAGGTGGTCCAATGGTTAAGAATCTGAGCTTCCAATTCAGGGGGCATGGGTTCTATCCCTGGTGTTGGGAGAACTAATATCACACATGCCTCGCAGTACAGCCAAAAAAATAAAATAAGAGAGAGAGAAACAGACTCACAGACTTAGAAAACAAACTTATGGTTACCCAGTGAGAAAGGTGCGTGGAAGGAATAAATCAGGAGGCTGGGAAAATATTTACACACTAATACATATAACATAGGTGATCAACAAGGACCTACTGTATAACAAAGGGAAGTCTACTCAACACTCTCTAATAGCCCATATGGGAAAAGAATCTGAAGATGAATAGACATATGAATATACATAACTGAACTAGATTCTGTACGCCCACCATAAACAGAATGTTTTAAATCAACTTTACTCCAAACAAAAAGAAGAATTAAATGAAAAAAAAAAAAAGAAGTAACAAAACAGAAGATTTTGGATGTTTGTTCTGCCACAGCCCACACTAATTTACAATCAGGAGCCCGTCTGCCACAGTGGGTCTTGTTACCCAGGTAACCAGAGAAGGGCATGAAGGAAATCCTACTGCATCTGCCCATTCCAACAGCAGCAACTTTAAAACATGTGTTTACAGGCACTTAATATTCACAAGGATTGCCAGGGTGTAAATGACACCTGCCCTTAACAAATGTCCTGTGGTAGTTATCGAACAGAAATTCAAAATAGTCAGACTTTCAAAAAGCCAATGTCAACTGTAACTTTTACTCACAGTGTTTTAAAAAAACACATGCAAAGATGCTCAACATCTCGAATTATTAGACACATGCAAATCAAAACTACAACAAGGTATCACCTCGCACAGTCAGAGTGGCCATCATCAAAAAGTTTACATATCATAAATGCTAGAGAGGACATGGAGAAAAGGGAACCCTCCTATGCTGTTGGGGAGATGTAAGCTGGTAACAGCCACTATAAAGCACAGTATGGAGATGCCTTTAAAAAGTAAAAATAGAGCTACCATATCATCCAGCAGTCCTACTTCTGGGCGTACATCTGCAGAAAGCCAGAATTCAAAAAGACAAATGCACCCAAACCCAAACATGCACTGCAGCACTATTTACAATAACCAAGACATGGAGGCAACCAAAATGTCCATCAACAGATGAATGGATAATGAAGAAGTGGTACATGTACACAATCAAATATTACTCAGAAGTGAAAAAGCATGATCATCTCTAGGTCCATTCCTCTTGCTGCAAATGGCATTATTTCATTCTAAGTGAAGTAAGTCAGATAGAAAAAGACAAATATCATATGATATCACTTAGAGTGGAGTCTAAAAAATGATAGAAATGAACAAATTTATAAAACAGAAACAAACCAATAGATTTCAGATATAATTCAGGCAGAAAAATTTATAAATCTGTTACCAATCACTAAATATCAACCTGAAAAATTTAAGCAATAAATAACATTGTAAAGGTATTAATTCTCACCCAAATTAACCTTTACCAGGCATTAGCAAACTAAACCTGGAGATCACATCCAGCCTATCACCTTCTTTTGTAAATTAAATGGAATGAATGACCCACAAGAAAACCCATAATGAGATGTCATGTCACACCTCTCAACATGGCTATTATTCCAAAGTCTACAAATATGAAATGTTGTTCATGACATGGAGAAGGGATTCCTAGTACACCGTTGGTGAGATTGTAAATTAGTACACCCACTATGAAAAGAATATGGAGGTCCTGAAAAAAGCTAAAAGTAGAACTACCATATTAGCCAACAATTCACTGCTTGGTATATGTCCAAAGAAAATGAAGACACCAATTTGACAAGATACATGCATCCCAACGTTCATAGCAGCATTATTTGAAATTGCCAACATATGGAAGCAAACTAAATGTCCATCAACAGATGAGTGGATAAAGAAGATGTGGTATGTATACACAATAAACTATTACTCAGCCATTAAAAAGGATCAAATTCTGCCACTTGCAACAACATGGATAGGCCTAGAATATTTATACCTCCTTAAATAAGTTAGAGAAAACAAATACTCTATGTTCTCACTTCTCTGTAGAATCTACAAATGCAAGAAAGGAATGTATATAACAAAACAGAAATAGACTCACAGAGAACAAATTAATGGTTACCAGTGGGGCGGGTGAAGGGGAGAGGGAAAGACAATAGTTGGTTTCTCTAAATCCACTAGCCCTATGGATGAAACAAACAAACAAGGATATATAGTACAACACAGGGAAATATAGCCATTATTTTGTAATCACTTTAGTGGAGCATGATCTATAAAAATAGTCAATCCATATATTGTACCCCTGAGACTAAGGTAATATTGTAAATCAACTATACTTCAATTTAAATAATCCACAGGGTGGCTGAATGGATTAAAGAAAGTTCAACTATACTGTATACAAGACATTCATGTTAACTTCTAATCCACATATAGCGTAAAATTGAATGATTGGAAGAAAATTACTCCATGAAAATGATACTTGCCAGACTAGTCTATTATCAGGCAAAAAAGACTTGAAGTCAAACCTCTCAAAGGAAAGAAGGTTATCATATAATGATAAATGGATTAATTCATCAAGAAATCATGACAATTATAAATATGTATGTATCCAGCTTTGGAGCCTCTCAACATATAAAAAATATATTAACCCACGTGAAGGGGAAAATGTGAAGAAATAAAATAATGGTAAGAAACATGGAGAAAACCAGAATTGGAAAACACACATGCACCCGTATGTGTACTGCAGCACAATTTACAATGTCTAAGACATGGAAGCAACCGAAATATCCATCAGCAGATGGATGGATAAAGAAGTGGTACATGTTCACAGTGACATATTACTCAGAAATGAAAAAGAATGAAGGAATGTCATTTGCAGCATCATGGATAGAATTAGAGATAATCATACTAAGTGAGGTAAGTCAGAAAGAGAAAGTCAAATATCATATGATACTACTTATAGCTGAAATTTAAAAATTGATACCAATGAACTAATTTACAAGAGAGAAACAGGGACTTTCCAGGTTGTCCAATGGTTAAGAATCTGAGCTTCCAACGCAGGGGGCATGGGTTCTATCCCTGGTGTTGGGAGAACTAATATCACACATGCCTCGCAGTACAGCCAAAAAAATAAAATAAGAGAGAGAGAAACAGACTCACAGACTTAGAAAACAAACTTATGGTTACCCAGTGAGAAAGTGGGTGGAAGGAATAAATCAGGAGGCTGGGAAACATATTTACACACTAATACATATAAAATAGATGATCAACAGGACCTACTGTATAACACAGGGAAGTCTACACAACACTCTCTAATAGCCTATATGGGAAAAGAATCTGAAGATGAATAGACATATGAATATACATAACTGAACAAGATTCTGTATGCCTACCACAAATAGAATGTTTTAAATCAAATTTACTCCAATAAAAAAATTAAAACAAGAAGTAACAAAACAGAAGATTTTGGGTGTTTGTTCTGCCACAGCCCACAGCCCACACTAATTTACAATCCAGGAGCCTGTCTTCCACAGTGAGTCTGGTTACCCAGGTAACCAGAGAGGGGCATGAAGGAAATCCTGCCACTTGTGCCCATTTCCACAACAGCAACTTTAAAACGTGCTTACGGGCACTTAATATTCACAAGGACTGCCAGGGTGTAAATGACAGCTGCCCTTAGCAAATGTCCTGTGGTAGTTATCAAACAGAAATTCAAAATAGTCAGTTTTACTCACAGTGTTTTAAAATAACACATGCATAGTTGCTCAACTTCTCGTATTATTAGACATATGCAAATCATAACTACAACAAGGTATCACCTCGCACAGTCAGAGTGGCCATCATCAAAAAGTTTACATATCATAAATGCTAGAGAGGACATGGAGAAAAGGGAACCCTCCTATGCTGTTGGGGAGATGTAAGCTGGTAACAGCCACTATAAAGCACAGTATGGAGATGCCTTTAAAAAGTAAAAATAGAGCTACCATATCATCCAGCAGTCCTACTTCTGGGTGTACATCTGCAGAAAGCCAGAATTCAAAAAGACAAATGCACCCAAACCCAAACATGCACTGCAGCACTATTTACAATAACCAAGACATGGAGGCAACCAAAATGTCCATCAACAGATGAATGGATAATGAAGAAGTGGTACATGTACACAATCAAATATTACTCAGAAGTGAAAAAGCATGATCATCTCTAGGTCCATTCCTCTTGCTGCAAATGGCATTATTTCAGTCTAAGTGAATTAAGTCAGATAGAAAAAGACAAATATCATATGATATCACTTAGAGTGGAGTCTAAAAAATGATAGAAATGAACAAATTTATAAAACAGAAACAAACCAATAGATTTCAGATATAATTCAGGCAGAAAAATTTATAAATCTGTTACCAGTCACTAAATGTCAACCTGAAAAATTTAAGCAATAAATAACATTGTAAAGGTATTAATTCTCCCCCAAATTAACCTTTACCAGGCATTAGCAAAGTAAACCTGGAGATCACATCCAGCCTATCACCTTCTTTTGTAAATTAAATGGAATGAATGACCCACAAGAAAACCCATAATGAGATGTCATGTCACACCTCTCAACATGGCTATTATTCCAAAGTCTACAAATATGAAATGTTGTTCATGACATGGAGAAGGGATTCCTAGTACACCGTTGGTGAGATTGTAAATTAGTACACCCACTATGAAAAGAATATGGAGGTCCTGAAAAAAGCTAAAAGTAGAACTACCATATTAGCCAACAATTCACTGCTTGGTATATGTCCAAAGAAAATGAAGACACCAATTTGACAAGATACATGCATCCCAACGTTCATAGCAGCATTATTTGAAATTGCCAACATATGGAAGCAAACTAAATGTCCATCAACAGATGAGTGGATAAAGAAGATGTGGTATGTATACACAATAAACTATTACTCAGCCATTAAAAAGGATCAAATTCTGCCACTTGCAACAACATGGATAGGCCTAGAATATTTATACCTCCTTAAATAAGTTAGAGAAAACAAATACTCTATGTTCTCACTTCTCTGTAGAATCTACAAATGCAAGAAAGGAATGTATATAACAAAACAGAAATAGACTCACAGAGAACAAATTAATGGTTACCAGTGGGGCGGGTGAAGGGGAGAGGGAAAGACAATAGTTGGTTTCTCTAAATCCACTAGCCCTATGGATGAAATAAACAAACAAGGATATATAGTACAACACAGGGAAATATAGCCATTATTTTGTAATCACTTTAGTGGAGCATGATCTATAAAAATAGTCAATCCATATATTGTACCCCTGAGACTAAGGTAATATTGTAAATCAACTATACTTCAATTTAAATAATCCACAGGGTGGCCGAATGGATTAAAGAAAGTTCAATTATACTGTGTACAAGAGATCCATGTTAACTTCTAATCCACATATAGCGTAAAATTGAATGATTGGAAGAAAATTACTCCATGAAAATGATACTTGCCAGACTAGTCTATTATCAGGCAAAAAAGACTTGAAGTCAAACCTCTCAAAGGAAAGAAGGTTATCATATAATGATAAATGGATTAATTCATCAAGAAATCATGACAATTATAAATATGTATGTATCCAGCTTTGGAGCCTCTCAACATATAAAAAATATATTAACCCACGTGAAGGGGAAAATGTGCAGAAATAAAATAATGGTAAGAAACATCGATACCCAACTTTCAACACTGTATAGATCACCCAGACAGAATATCTATCAGGAAACACTGAACGTGAACACACACTTGATATCAAATGAACCTAACATACATCTACAGTGTATTCCACTCAACAGCAGCAAACTTTCCATTCTTCTTAAGTACACATAGAACATTGCCTAGGGTAGATCCTATGTTAAGCCACAAAACAAGTCTTCAAAAATCCAAGAATATTGAAATCATATCAAGGATCATTTCCAAACACAATGATATGAAACTGAAATTCAATATTAAAAAGAATAATTGAAAATGCAAGAACACTTAGAAATTGAACAATAAGTTCCTGGGGGCTTCCCTGGTGGTGCAGTGCAATTATAAATATGTATGTATCCAGCTTTGGAGCCTCTCAACATATAAAGAATATATTAACCCACATGAAGGGGAAAGTGTGCAGAAATAAAATAATGGTAAGAAACATCAATACCCAACCTTCAACACTGTATAGATCATCCGGACAGAATATCAATCAGGAAACACTGAACTGGAACACACACTTGATATCAAATGAACTTAACATACATCTACAGTATATTCCACTCAACAGCAGCAAACTTTCCATTCTTCTTAAGTACACATAAAACATTGCCTAGGGTAAATCCTATGTTAAACCACAAAACAAGTCTTCAAAAATCCAAGAATATTGAAATCATATCAAGGATCATTTCCAAACACAATGATATGAAACTGAAATTCAATATTAAAAAGAATAATTGAAAATGCAAGAACACTTAGAAATTGAACAATAAGTTCCTGGGGGCTTCCCTGGTGGTGCAGTGGTTGAGAATCCGCCTGCCAATGAAGGGGACATGGGTTCGAGCCCTGGTCTGGGAAGATCCCACCTGCCACAGAACAACTAAGCCCGTGCGCCACAACTACTGAGCCTGTGCTCTAGAGCCCGTGAGCCACAACTACTGAGCCCATGTGCCACAACTATGGAAGCCTACATGCTTACAGCCCGTGTTCCACACCAAGAGAAGCCACTACAATGAGAAACCCGTGCACTGCAATAAAGAGTAGCCCCCGCTCTCCACAACTAGAGAAAGCCCGTGTGCAGCAATGAACACCCAACACAGCCAAAAATAAACAAATAAAATAAATTTATATTAAAAAATAAGCTCCTGAATAGCCAATGCATACAGGAATAAATCAAAAGGGAAATTTCGAAGAAATCTTAAAGCAAACAAAATTGGAAACACATAGTACCTAAATTTATGGAATACAGGAACAAGACTGCAATTCAAAGAGTTATGTTGACAGTAATAAATGCATATATTTTCAAAGAATTCTTGAGAGGGGATCAAGATGATAGAGTAGGAAGATACTGAGCTCCCCTCCTGCCACGGACACACCCAAATTACAACAACTTACACAGAAATTATCTCTGAATACTAGCAGGGAACGTTTTCCACAACTAAAGATATAAGGAAGGAGAAAACACAAGGCAGGTAGGAGGACTGGAAACACAGTGTAATTGGAACCCACTCGTGGAGCACAGTGACCCACAGCTGGAAGATATCACAATTGCATAAGTCCTCCACATGGAGGGAAGGGTCTGAACCTGGCATCAGGCTGCTCAGCCCAGGGTTCCTGCACTGGAAGAAAAGAACACAGCAGGTCTGGCTTTGAAAACCTACAGGGCTTATTCAATTGCATAGGTCCTCCACATGGATGGAAGGGTCTGAGCCTGGCATCAGGCTGCTCAGCCCAGGGTTCCTGCCCTGGAAGAAAAGAACACAACAGGTCTGGCTTTGAAAACCTGCAGGGCTTAATTTCAGGAAAGCTGGAGACTAAAGAAAACTGAGAATTTGCTCTCATAAGGCACACACAAATCTCACATGTTCTCAGTCCCTGTGCAGAGCCAGTAGTGTGAAAGACACCTGTGTCAGACCCACTTGCTAATCTTGGAGAGCTTCTTGGAAAGGCAAGAGGCAGCTGGGACTCCCGCTAGAAACTGACACACTGGCAAGCAACATTTTAGTCTTCCCTGGAACTGATTAGAATCAGGGGCCTGCCCCATTTACCACCATGCCCATAGCACTCCTGCACCAGAAGGCCTCACAACCGGACACACTGGGGGCCTACGCTGTCCGCCTGTGCACCTGGAGCATCACACAGCCACCCATGACGGAGGGCTGCCTTGGCTATCAGCACACCCACAGCAATCACATACTGCAGGGGCTCACAGCCATTTAGGCCAGGGTCCAACACCGCCTACCAGCTTGTCTACAGCAGTTGGCCCTGCCATAAGAGAAAGATGTGTGCGGCCCACACAGGGGACACGCCTGGAGCATGTGGCTCTGCTGGCCATAGGACAATGTGCTGCTGGGTCCTATCAGTCATCTCTTATATAAGGCCACTCCTCTGAGACCCGGGAATGTAACAACCTGAACCTAATGAATAGAAATGCACAGAGAATTAGGAAACATAAGGAAATAGAGGAATATGTTACAAATGAAATAACAAGACACGACATCAGAAAAACAACTGAATAAAACAGGGATAAGCATTCTACTGGATAAAAAAAAGTGTTCACAGTAATGATTATAAAGATGCTCACACAAGTCAGGAGAAGAATAGATGGACATAGTGAGAATTTCAACAAAGAGTAATATGTCATATGTCAAAAAGAACCAAAGAGTGAACAATACAATAGAAGAGATTAAACACACACACACACACACACACACACACACACACACACGAGAGAAGCCACATTATATTATATGATACAGAAGAATAGATCAGTGAAATGGAAAACAGAGTAGTGAAAATCACCCAAACTGAATAGCACAAAGAAAAAACAATTAAGACTGTAGGTAAAGAGACCTCTGAGACAACATCAAGAATATTAACATGAACATTGCAGGGGACCCAGAACGAGGAGAAGAGAGAAACGGGCAGAGAACTTATTAGACAATATAGTAACTGATAACTTTCCTAACCTGGGGAAGGAAACACAAATCCAGGTCCAGGAAATACAGAGTCCCAAACAAGATGAAGACAAACAGGTCCATACCAAGACATATTATAAAGCACCAAAATTTTAAAAATTTAAAGAAGGATCACAGAAGCAGTGAAATAAAAGGGTCTAGTTATGTTCAAGGTATTCCCATAAGACTGTCAGATGACTTCTCAGCAGAATTTGCAGACTAGGAAGGAATGATAGGATATATTCAATGGGCTAAAAACAAAAAGTCTACAACAGGAATATTTTACCAGCAAGATTATGATTCAGAATGGAAGGAGAGGGCTTCCCTGATGGCACAGTGGTTGAGAATCTGCCTGCCAATGCAGGAGAAATGGGTTCGAGCCCTGATCCATGAAGATCCCACATGCCACAGAGCAACTAAGCCTGTGTGCCACAACTACTGAGCCTGCAAGCCACAACTACTGAAGCCTGAGCACCTAGAGTCCATGTTCTGCAACAAGAAGAGCCACTGCAATGAGAAGCCCGTGCACCACAACGAAGAGTAACCTCCACTTGCCACAACTAGAGAAAAGCCCACGCACTGCAATGAAGACCTAACACAGCCAAAAATAAATAAATAAATAAATTTATGGAAAAAAAAAAGAATTGAAGTAGATATATGATTCAGAATGGAAGGAGAGGGCTTCCCTGATGGCACAGTGGTTGAGAATCTGCCTGCCAATGCAGGAGAAATGGGTTCGAGCCCTGATCCATGAAGATCCCACATGCCACAGAGCAACTAAGCCTGTGTGCCACAACTACTGAGCCTGCAAGCCACAACTACTGAAGCCTGAGCACCTAGAGTCCATGTTCTGCAACAAGAAGAGCCACTGCAATGAGAAGCCCGTGCACCACAACGAAGAGTAACCTCCACTTGCCACAACTAGAGAAAAGCCCACGCACTGCAATGGAATTTACTTAAGCTTAAAAGAAGTCTCACTAATTATTGATAGTAACAACAAACAAAAGTAAAAATCTCACTGCAAAAAGTAAACATAGAGTAAGGGTAGTAGATCAAACATTTATTAAGCTTCTGTAAAGAATAAAAGACAATAGTAGTATTTTTTTTAAAAGAGAGGGCCCAAATAAATTAGAAATCGAAGCGATGATGTTACAACAGACACCACAGAAATACAAGGTATCCTAAGATACACACAGGGGAACTCAGGGCTCAGACTGGACAGAGCCCACTCTCCATTCCCCTGTACATGAGTTACAGGAGCCACAAGAACTTAGGAGGAGGTCACTGAGGGGAGGCACAAGATAGAAGATGTTAGGCATTAACATGACTGTATTTATGTTAAATGTGCCTGAACTACATTCACATGAGATGGTTTTGTCCTGTATGTACATTGGCACCTTTAGTCTGCACTGCAGATCATTGGCTTCACCACCTCCACTGACACCATTAGCTTCACCTGCTGTGGACCGTCTCTTATAGGATTTCCAGAACCACAAAGCATCGAAGCTTCACAGGACACAGAGTCTGTGAGACTCCACTCAGAGTCTCAACTGCACTCAAAGCTGTAGAGTCACAATAGAGACTCCACTCTCGGAGGGCACACAATAGTAGTGTGCATATCAGGACCCAAGGGAAGGAGCAGTGACCCCATAGGAGACTGAGCAGACCTACCTGCTAGTTTTAGAGGGTCTCCTGCAGAGGTGGGGGGTGGCTGTGGCTCACCGTGGGGACAATGACACTGCGAACAGAAGTTCTGCAAAGTCCTCCTTGGGGTGAGCCCTCCCAGAGTCCACCATTAGCCCCACCAAAGAACCAGGTTGGGTCTAGTGCTGGGTCGCCTCAGGCCAAACAACCAACAGAGAGGGAACTCAGCCCCATGCATCAGCAGACAAGTGGATTAAAGTTTTATTGAGCTCTGCCCACCAAAGCAACACCCAGCTCTACCCACCACCAGTCCCTCACATTCACAGAAAGATAGACAAAATGAAAAGGCAGAGGACTTTGTACCAGATGAAGGAACAAGATAAAACACCAGAAAAACAACTAAATGAGGTGGAGATAGGCAACCTTCCAGAAAAAGAACTCAGAATAATGATAGTGAAGATGATCCAAGACCTTGGAAAAAGAATGGAGGCAAAGATCGAGAAGATGCAAGAAATGCTTAACAAAGATATAGAAGAATTAAAGAACAAACAGAGATGAACAATGTAATAACTGAAATGAAAAATACACTAGAAGGAATCAATAG
>NC_041228.1:81398182-81400204 GCF_002837175.3 Physeter macrocephalus
CAAATTGACAAAAATTAAAGACAAAGAAAAATTATTGAAAGCAACAAGGGAAAAATGACCAATAACATACAAGGGAACTCCCATAAGGCTAACAGCTGATTTCTCAGCAGAAACTCTACAAACCAGAAGGGAGTGGCATGATATATTTAAAGTGACGAAAGGGAAGAAACTACAACCAAGAGAACTCTACCCAGCAAGAATCTCATTCAGATTCGATAGAGAAATCAAAAGCTTTACAGACAAGCAAAAGCTAAGAGAGATCAGCACCACCAAACCAGCTCTACAACAAATGCTAAAGGAACTTCTCTAAGTGGGAAACACAAGAGAAGAAAAGGATCTACAAAAACAAACCCATAACCAGACAAAGATACTAAAAAAAAGAAAATTATAGACCAATATCACTGATGAATATAGATGTAAAAATCCTCAACCAAATACTAGCAAACAGAATTGAACAACACATTAAAAGGATCATACACCATGATCAGGTGGGGTTTATCCCAGGGATGCAAGGATTCTTCAATATACACAAATCAATCAATGTGATACACCATATTAACAAATTGTAGAATAAAAATATGATCATCTCAATAGAAGCAGGAAAAGCTTTTGACAAAATCCAACACCCATTTATGATAAAAAAGTCTCCAGAAAGTGGGCAAAGAGAGAATCTACCTCAACATAATAAAGGCCATATATGACAAACCCACAGCAAACATCATTCTCAATGGTGAAAAACTAAAAGCATTTCCTCTAAGATCAGGAACAAGACAAGGATGTCCACTCTCACCACTATTATTCAGCATAGTTTTGGAAGTCCTAGACACAGCAATCAGAGAAGAAAAAGAAATAAAAGGAATACAAATTGGAAAAGAAGTAAAACTGTCCCTGTTTGCAAATGACACAATACTATACATAGTGAATCCTAAAGATGCCACCAGAAAACTACTAGAGCTAATCAATGAATTTGGTAAAGTTGCAGGATACAAAATTAATGCACAGAAATCTCTTGCATTCCTATACACTAACAATGAAAGATCAAAAAGAGAAATTAAGGAAACAATCCCATTCACCATTGCAAAAAAAAGAATAAAATACATAGGAATGAACCTACCTAAGGAAGTAAAAGACCTGTACTCAGAAAACTGTAAAACACTGCTGAAAGAAATCAAAGATGATATAAACAGATGGAGGTATAAACCATGTTCTTGGGTTAGAAGAATCAATATTGTGAAAATGACTATACTACCCAAAGCAATCTACAGATTCAATGCAATCCCTATCAAATTACCAGTGGCATTTTCTACAGAACTAGAACAAAAAAATCTTAAAATTTGTATGGAGACACAAAAGACCCCGAATAGCCAAAGCAGTCTTGAGGGAAATTAAAAGAGCTGGAGGAATCAGACTTCCTGACTTCAGACTATACTACAAAGCTACAGTAATCAAGACTATATGATACTGGCACAAAAACAGAAATATAGATCAATGGAACAGGAGAGAAAGCCCAGAGATAAACCTACGTACCTATGGTTAACTCATCCATGACAAAGGACGCAAGGATATACAATGGAGAAACGACAGTCTCTTCAGTAAGTCTTCCTGGGAAAACTGGCCAGCTACACGTAAAAGAATGAAATTAGGGCCTCCCTGGTGGCGCACTGGTTGAGAGTCTGCCTGCCGATGCAGGGGACACAGGTTCGTGCCCTGGTCCGGGAAGATCCCACATGCTGCGGAGCGTCTGGGCCCATGAGCCATGGCCACTGAGCCTGCGTGTCCGGAGCCTGTGCTCCGCAAAGGGAGAGGCCACAACAGTGAGAGGCCCGCGTACCGCGAAAAAAAAAAAGAATGGAATTAGAAGACTCCCTAACACCATCCACAAAACAAGACTCAAAATGGATTAGAGACCTAAATGTAAGACAAGACACTATAAAACTCTTAGAGGAAAACATAGGCAGAACACTCTATGACATAAATCACAGCAAGATCCTTTTTGACCCACCTCCTAGAGAAATGGAAATA
>NC_041228.1:81400621-81411377 GCF_002837175.3 Physeter macrocephalus
GACTTCAGACTATATTACAAGGCTACAGTAATCAAGACAGTATGGTACTGACATAAAAACAGAAATATAGATCAGTGGAACAGGATAGAAAGCCCAGAGATAAACCCACACACATATGGTCACCTTTTCTTTGATAAAGGAGGGAAGGATATACAGTGGAGAAAAGACAGCCTCTTCAATAAGTGGTGCTGGGAAAACTGGACAGCTACATGTAAAAGTATGAAATTAGAACACTCCCTAACACCACACACAAGAATAAACTCAAAATGGGTTAAAGACCTACATGTAAGGCCAGACACTATCAAACTCTTAGAGGAAAACATAGGCAGAACACTCTATGACATAAATCACAGCAAGATCCTTTTTGACCCACCTCCTAGAGAAATGGAAATAAAAACAAAAATAAACAAATGGGACCTAATGAAACTTAAAAGCTTTTGCACAGCAAAGGAAAACATAAACAAGACGAAAAGACAACCCTCAGAATGGGAGAAAATATTTTCAAATGAAGCAAAAGACAAAGGATTAATCTCCAAAATGTACAAGCAGCTCATGTAGCTCAATATCACAAAAACAAACAACCCAATCCAAAAACGGGCAGAAGACCTAAATAGACATTTCTCCAAAGAAGATATACAGATTGCCAACAAACACATGAAAGGATGCTGAACGTCACTAATCATTAGAGAAATGCAAATCAATACTACAGTGAGGTATCACCTCACAGCAGTCAGAATGGCAATCATCAAAATATCTACAAACAATAAATGCTGGAGAGGCATTTATTGGAGAAAACGGAACCCTCTTGCACTGTTGATGGCAATGTAAATTGTTATAGCGTGGATGGACTTAGAGTCTGTCCTACACAGTGAAGTAAGTCAGAAAGAGAAAAAAAATACCATATGCTAACACAGATATATGGAATCTAAAGAAAAAAAAGTTTATGAAGAACCTAGGGGCAGAACAGGATTAAGGACACAGACGTAGAGAAAGGACATTAGGACACGGGCAGGAGGAAGGTAAGCTGGGACAAAGTGAGAGAGTGACATGGACATATATACATTACCAAATGTAACATTGATAGCTACTGGGAAGCAGCCACATAGCATGGGGAGATCAGCTCAGTGCTTTGTGACCACCTAAAGGGGTGGGATATGGAGGGTGGGAGGGAGATGCAAGAGGGAGTGGATATGGTGATATATGTATATGTATAGCTGATTCACTTTGTTATACAGCAGAAATTAACACACCATTGTAAAGCAATTATACTCCAATAAAGGTGTCAATGGAAAAAAAAAAAAGAAAGCCCAGAGATAAACCTACACACCTATGGTCAACTAATCTATGACAAAGGAGGCAAGACTATACAAAGGAGAAAAGACAGTCACTTCAATCAGTGGTGCTGGGAAAAATGGACAGCTACATGTAAAAGAATGAAATTAGAACACTCCCTAACAATATACACAAAAATAAATTCAAAATGGATTAGAGACCTTAATGTAAGACCAGACAGTATAAAACTCTTAGAGGAAAACATAGGAAGAATACTCTGACATAAATCACAGCAAGATCTTTTTTGTTGAAAAGACAACCCTCAGAATGGGATAAAATATTTGCAAATGAATCAACAGACAAAGAGTTAATCTCCAATATATATAAACAGCTCATGCAGCTCAATATTAAAAAAACAAACAACCCAATACAAAAGTGGCCAGAAGATCTAAATGGACATTTCTTCCAAGAAGACATAGAGATGGCCAAGAAGCACATGAAAAGCTGCTCAACATCACTAATTATTAGAGAAATGCAAATCAAAACTACAATGAGGTATAACCTCACACCTGTTAGAATGGGCATCATCAGAAAATCTACAAACAACAAATGCTAGAGAGGGTGTGGAGAAAAGGAACACTCTTCCACTATTGGTGGGAATTTAAATTGATACAGTCACTATGGATAACAGTATGGAGGTTCTTTAAAAAACTAAAAATAGAATTACCATATGATCCAGCAATCCCACTACTAGGCATATACCATAAATATATATGGTATATGCCTAGTAGTGAAAAACCATAAATCAAAAAGACACATTTACCACAATGTTCATTGCAGCACTATTTACAATAGCCAGGTAATGGAAGCAACCTAAATGCCCACAGACAGACGAATGTTTAAAGATGTGGTACATATATACAATGGAATATTACTCAGCCATAAAAAGGAATGAAATTGGATCATTTGTAGAGATGTCGATAGATCTAGAGACTATCATACAGAGTGAAGTAAGTCAGAAAGAGAAAAACAAATATTGTATATTAATGCATATATGTGCAACCTAGAAAAATGGTACAGATGAAACAGTTTGCAGGGCAGAAATTGAGACACAGATGTAGAGAACAAGCGTATGGACACCAAGGGGGGAAAGCCATGGGGTGGTGGTGGTGGAATGAATTGGGAGACTGGGATTGACATGTATACACTTATATGTATAAAATAGATAACCAATAAGAACCTGCTGTATAAAAAAATAAAATTAAAAATTAAATAAATTAAATAAAATTAAAAAAAAATAAAACAGAAAAAATGTTCTTCCCTTCCCATAGATGTATTTATATGAATGAGTTATTTCCATGCTTATATCTATAAATACAAAAAAGAGGAATAAAACCTACCTTGAGCCAAAAAAGAAAAAAAAGAAAAAAGAACAGAACCCACCAGTTATACAGAGGAAAACCCTATCAGGGCACTTGCTCCAGTGGTAAACAATTCTGAAGTTGGTCAGAGGTGGGGAATCATCTCCCATGCAGCCAGCATCCCCCCTGCAAGGAGCGTCCTCATTGCAAAGCTCGGGGACCATGCCGAGGCATCCCTGAGTAAACGTGAGCTGAGCTGCAGGCCTGCTGCTGCTGAACTGTTCCCACCCTTCCCAGGTAAAACACCTGAATGTGTGCAAGGACTTGAAAGCCTAGAGGAAGGGCCGTGGAGCCACACCAGCCACAGCACGCAGGCTAACTTGGAGCCTGCAGGCTAGTCAGGATGGTCCTGGCCCCGGGCGCTCATCTGGAAGCTTTCCATTTCCCTGCCTGTGGTACCCCTCCTGTCCCGGCCCCCACTGCTTCTTTCCTTCCTCACCTCTGCCCGGGGAGAAATTCCAGCGGCAGGTATAGGTGACACATTCTCTTCTTTAGCAGGTGGCAGCCTAGCAACTCCTGCAGAAAGTGCAGCAAAGCCCCACTCACACCGGGCCACCCACAGAGCCGTGGGCCCTACTCCCTCCCACCAGTCCAGCCCTGAGACTGCTGATGGGGCAGAGAATATGGCTTCAGGCACAGCTGCAGGGGCTCTTGCTGCCTGGAGCGGTGTTTATATTGACCTCAGCCCAGGCACACCTGGGGAGGGCTGGCCGGCCTGGTCAGGCTGCATATGTCTGGAGCTGTGTTTATATTGACCTCAGCCCAAGCACACCTGGGGAGGGCTGGCCGGCCTGGTCAGGCTGCCCAGGTCAGCCAATCCTCACCCCTCAGGGTCTCACAGTTGCAGAAAATGGGCCTTGCTGCACCGGCCAGTTCCAAGGAACAGGTGTGGCATCCTGAGGGTCAGGATAGACAAGGGGCTGCAGCCCTGGCTTGATTTCTAATCATTTTATCTGGCCCATGAGTGGGAGACAACTTCAAGAAGACCCTCTCCTAATGAGAGGAACCCAGGAGTCAGGGAGAGGAGGGGTGGTGGGTGGAGACAGAGGCCTGGTGCCCTGGCTGCAGTGGAAGCCTCTGGAAGAACAGGTGGAGGGAGACCGCACAGAATTACGCCCTGGGTCACAGACCTGTCGGAGCTGCTGTTTGTTAGTTCAAGTCCTGCTCTGAGGTGCTCTGTGTCAGCCCTGAGCGACAGGTGAGCTGGGGGTGCTCTGCAATGAGGGCTATGTGCACGGTTCCTGTGTGCCCAGCCCTGCCGGGGTACCTGCACAGGTGAGCTCCATATCCAGGGAGGGGCCTGACCACGAGAGCCCCGTGGGCTGCTGGGGACCTGCCCAGGTGAGCTCCATATTCTGGGAGGCACATGACCACGAGAGCCCCGTGGGCTGCTGGGTACCTGCACACGTGAGCAAAATATCCTGGGAGGGGCCTGACCACGAGAGCCCCGTGGGCTGCTGGGTATCTGGTAAAGGACGTCAGGACAGTCAGTGAAGCCACCGAGGATATACATCCAGTAGTTCCTAATTCCTACACCCTGCTGGTCATTCTACCATCCACCAGGACATGGTATTCTGTATTAGACTTAGATGATGCCTTCTTCTGTATTCCATTAGTGCCAGAGTCACAGAAATGTTGGCTTGTGATTGGCAGGACTCAAGATACAACGAAGACAATACTGTTGGGGCTGTCCTGCCCCAAGGGTTCAAAAATTCTCACACCACCTTTGGGGAAACTTAACTAAAACCTAAAAGATCTACCTCTGGAGAAGGGAACCCTCCTTCAATATGCAGATGACATTCTGATCGCCAGTCCTACTAAAGAGGCCTCTGAACTACCTAGTCAATAAGGGATAGAAAGTGTCCAAGAAAATGGCTCAAATATCACAGACTAAGGTGACCTGCCTGGGCTTCATTCTCACAGAAGGTCGGAGAAGCCCATCCCAGGAAAGGGAAGAAGCCATTTGCAGCCTTACACCTTCTAAAACTAGAAGAGAGCTTAGAGGTTTCTGGGGAGGCCAGGGTTTGCTGCATCTGGATCCCTAACTACAGTCTAATAGCTGGGCCTCCATATGAAACGCTGAAAGGAAAAGATGATCCTTTTGAATAGAATCCAGAAGCGGCCTTTCAAGAATGGAAAGAGCAATCAATTCAGACACTTGCACTGGACCTCCCTAATTTAGCTAAACCCTTTGACCTTTACATTCCCGGTCGAAGGTGAATCGCCCTTGGAGTATTAGTGCAAAAACTGGGACCACTTGAAATGGAACAACGCAAGAATGCCCTCCAGGTAGGAGAAACTACGGTCACCAAGGGCTTGGCCAGCCGCCCCATCCGGCCAGGATACTGGGGGTATCTAAAAACCTGGAAATCAGCAGCCCGCAAGGCCAGCTCCCTCCTAGGGGAAAAGGACCCCACGTGGTGATCCTAACCACCCACTATGCCCTGAAGTTGCAGGGGTCGCTCCGTGGGCACACTGACCTCGAGTGAGGATGCCCTCCAACTCCAACCTCCAGAGAGACAACCGGGGGCAACAGGCCCCCTTGATGACTCGTGTGACCATCACTTGACCTGGAGCTTCTCTCAGAAAACAACAAGAGTGTGCCCCAAAAGAGCAGACTACTGCTTGCAGGACTTACTTCACCCAGAGGGGAGCTAATAAGCTTGGTGGGGGAACTGTAGATAACGCTGTCACCATAGAAAAGCCTACAGACACCGCGGTGACGGCGGCCAATGAGACCGGTTGGAATCCTGGGTACTTCAAAAGGCCGTTGACTCAGTGGCCGTCATGGTCCTGGATTACCACCGGCCCTGGACTGTCTGGGAGTTGAGCAGGCAGGCCTCTGACACCTGGTGCTGTTTGTACGTTAATTCATGGGGCTAATTGAAGAAAGTGCAGACAACTGGTCAGATCATCTAGGCTGGCAGAAACCGTCAGCCTAAGGTGGGCGAACAAATGTGGGGCGGGGTAAAACCGGCCACCCCAGCGTCTCTGCGCATCTCTTTCTTGCACCCTTAAAGGTCATTAGAATCTATAACAATTCCAATGCTGGGGCTCAGGCGGACGAGCAGTGAGGGAGGAGCCCTGGGGACAATCAACCTCACCTGGAGGCTGCTGGGGAGAAGTTCTGCCCCTCCCCCCGGGTATGAGAACTCCCAACTCAGCACGAAGCATTTACAGAAGAGGGGTCTGCACCCTCAGCGCCCCAACAATGAGGAACGGGACAAAAGGCAGAGGAGGGGTTTGTCACCGGCAAAGTCCATTAAAAATTCCTGGGAGATAAAAATAGAATCTGGGCAATAAGATAAAGTCTAACCTTTATTCCTTTGTGCTTTGTCTAATTTCACTTGCTCCTAGGTTTCCACATGCAGAGGTCCCACACCCGGCACTTCAGACCCGATTTCCTAGTGCAAAATGGCTGGGCCGACACCTCAGCTCGCGGAGCCCCGTGCAGACTCGGCGGCATAGAGCCTGAGCTCCAGCCAACCCGGCCTTCGAAAGCTCCGCCCCCTCCCTCCCGCTGACGCTGACGGGATCCCTACACAGCAGCCCGGCCCACAGCCCGCGGGGGAGCGCACGCTCTCACCTCTCCAATCTGTGATCAAAATATAAAGTTTCCTTTGCTTCTGAAGCAAACTCAGTGTCGTTCTCTTGGCTCCAATGACACGGGGCAGGGGGACCCTTGTTGGGGCCCACTCTGCAGGGTCAGTAACAGTAATTGAGAACATTGTAACATCAATGAACAGATGTGTGAGCCAAACTGTAATTAACCTAGAGCAGTGTATAAGGCTCGGGTAAAATAAGATGTTTCCAACACTTCCATTTGATATTTCCATCACTTTATTATAAGGAGGGTCAGTGGAGGGTTATTGTCTTATTTGTCATGTCAAGTTTAGAGAAATGAAGTGATATCTTTCCAAGGATGTACATCTAATAATCTTGGCTGAAGCTTCAATATTGTTTTGAATGCTTTTCCATTGAAGATGATACCACTCTTTCAGCTTCCCCATTTCTGAGAAGTATAAAATCTTATCATTTATTATTACCAAAGGGGAAATGTGTGGGGAGGGATACATTAACAGTTTGGGATTAACACGTACACACTGCTATGTATAAAATAGATCCTCAACAAAGAACTACTGCATAGCACAGGGAACTACACTCAATATTTTGTAATAATCTATAAGCAGAAATAATCTGAAAAAGTATAGATATTTTTAACATCATCTATCAATGACAGATAAAATGTAACCTAAGGGAGGCCGATGGTGAGCACTTCTGACCCTGAAGATTTCAGTCATCTAAAGCTCAGATTCTGCCTACTGCCCAAGGCCCTTAATGAACATACATGTACCCATAGCTTAAAAATTTCCCAATTTGGGGTTCGGGGAGACACTGATTTGGAAAAATCCCTGGTGTTCTCCTTACATGAAAGGGACTCTACCTACAGCTAAAACATGCCTGACACCCAGAACATGGTACACCATTTGATCGGGAAGAGTTTGGAAAAGACACATCATCTCCTCAGCTCCTGGTAGTCGGGTTCACCCTTGCAGTCTCTTTTCTAACAAGCTCCCCACTTGCAGAAACAGCACCTTTAACCTCCTGTTTCGTACAGTTAGGAATATGTAAGGAGGATGAACGGGAAGAGGGGGAACCAATGAGAGACCAGCTCTAGGTGTTTGGACAGGCACATGTCACTCTAATTTCCAATCAGGAAGAAGAATTAACCAAAGGCTCAGCCTGCCTCCTGGAACAAGAATAGGGCCTGAAGCAATCCTGTGGTTTTGTGGCCAGTTCCCAAAAGAGCGACTTAAAAATGGAGCTCAGGGGCACTGCAATTCACAAACCTGCAGGGTTATAAATGATAACGATCTTCCAAAAATATACTGAGGTAAGGCAATGAAAAGATTTGAAAGCAAGGCAGAATTGCAGGAAATAGCTTTCAAGAGGTAGATGGGAGTCGCCTTTAAAGCACATGAAAAGCGGCAGAACTTCGCCAATGATGCAGTTGGCCAAAAAGGGCATATGCGTTTTTCTTAAATATATTTAGGAAAAAACACAGACGCCCTTGTTGGCCAACCAAACAAGCAGGAAATGCAAATCAGCACTACAAAGAAGTCTCACTTCACATCTGTCAAAAGGGCCATCCTGGAAAAGTGTAAAAACCAGAAATGCAGGACAGGCCATGGAGAAAAGGGAGCCTTGTTACACTGATGGGCGGGATGTAAATTGCAAACGGCCACTCTGGAGTTGTGTATGGTGTTTCCTAAAACATCTAAAAAACAGAGCTACAATGCATAGGGCACTTCTACTCATGGGCGTATATCTTGGGAAAACCAAAAATCGACAGGACACAGGCACCTCAAAGTTTAGGGCTGCTTGGTTTACAAGGACCTCGACTCGGGTACACCGTAAATATCCCAGGAAAGAGAAAAATTGGTAAACAAGTTGTGGTACTTATGTACAATGGAATATAACTCAGCCCTGAAATCAATATCATAAGGCTACTAGCAGCATAATGAGTATATTTAGGTACGATGATGCTAAGTAAAATAAGACAGACAGAAAAAGAAACTTATGATAACATATCACTTATGGGGGTTTCGAAAAATCTCTACACATGAACTGAATTACAAAACAGAACAGAGTCACACATTTAGAAAACACCCTTATGGCTGCTTAAGGTGAAAGGTGAGGTGGGGTGATGCATAAAATGAGAGTTTTAAGTTAGCACAGATACCGTTCCATAAACCAAATATGTAATAGACATGACCTACTCATTGCTCAATGAACTGGACTCAACACACCCTATTCACCGCAGAAGAATATATCTGCGTAGTAAGAATCTTAAAAAGTATTTATTGATATCTCTCTGTAAGTGAATCAACCGGGTGTAAAACGGCATAAACACGCATTGAAAATCAGCTAAACCCCATTAAAAAATAAATGACAAAAAAATAAAAAAAAACAAACATAGTGAAAGAGAGAGAAATTCTTACAAAATTCTTTCAGGGGCTGCGATGAAACCTTGATTGACCACATCTAGACACACAGCTGGATGAGACATAAGGCTGGACACTCTTGGGGCCAAGAGGATTGGTGAGGTTGGATGAGCAAATGCAGACCCTTTAAAATAATACTGCGTGGTACCCATTCCATGGGTCCCAACTCTGCAGGTTGAAGGGAATCTTCCTACAGCTAAAACATGCACGGGAAAGCCAGAGGATGGTACACTGTGTGATGGGGAAATGTTTCTAAAACGCACCTCATTTTTCATCTCCTGGTGCTTGGGTTCGACATTCCAGCCGCTTTACTAACAATCTCCCCACTTGGAGAATCAGCACCTTTATTTAACCTCCTGTTTCGTACAGTTTGCAATTTGTCCAGAGGATGAACGGGAATAAGGGGAACCAATGAAAGACCAGCTCTAGGTTTTTGGACAGGCACATGTCACTCTAATTTCCAATCAGGAAGAAGAGTTAACCAAAGGCTCAGCCTGCCCCCCGGAAAAAGAATAGGGCCTGAAGCAACCCTGCGGTTTTGCGGACAGCTCCCAAAAAAGCGAGTTGAAAAAATAGAGCTCAGGGGCACAGCAATTCACAAAACTGTAGGGTTATAAATGATAACTATCGTACAAAAACATATTCAGGTAACGCAACGAAGAGGATTTGAGTGCAAGGTAGTATTGGAGGAAACAGTTTTCAAGAGGTACATTGGAGTCGCCTTTAAAGCACCAGAAAGCGGCAGAACTTCGACAATGATGCAGTTGGCCAAAAGGGGCGTGTGCGTTTTTTTCCTGAATATATTTAGGAAAAAACGCATACGCCCTTTTTGGCCAACCAAACAAGCGGGCAATGCACATCAGCACTACAAAGAAGTCTCACTTCGCATCGGTCAAAAGGCCATCGTGAAAAAGTGTAAAACCCAGAAATTCAGGACAAGCCATGGAGAAAAGGGAGCCTTGTTATGCTGGTGGAAGGGATGTAAATTGCAAACGGCCACTCTGGAGAAGTGTATGGTGTTTCCTAAAACATCTAAAAAACAGAGCTACAGAGCATACGGCACTTCCACTCATAGGCGTGTATCTTGGCCCCGGCCCAGTGGCGCAGTCTGGGTCCCGGACAGCCACTCGCGGAGCGTCTGGTGTGCCGCTGCCTTCCAGGGCCGCCTTCTGGCCGCCTGGCCCCGGCCAGGCGGGCGGGGAGCGCCCCCTCCGGCGCGTGCTGTGGTGGGAGGGGCCTGAGGAGGTGGGGCCTGCAAGGGTGCCCGGCGGAGGCGGAGGCGGCCTCGGCCGCGGGCGACTAAAGGAGAAGGCGGGGCGGGAGGCAAAAAGCCTATAGCATCCTGTATTCGCAGGCTGTCTCCCATCCAAGTACTAACCAGGCCCGACCCTGCTTAGCTTCGGAGATCAGACGAGATCGGGTGTGTTTAGGGTGGTATGGCCGTAGACGAGAATGGGGGCCGCGGGCTGCCTCTTGAGGCCCAGCTTCCCTGGCGCTTGCGCCTTACCGCCAGCCCCGCGGCCAGCCCGCCCTGGCAGGGCCCCGCTGCCCGCCCAGGCAGGGGAACGGAGGCCTCGGGTACCGCGGGGTGGCGGAGGGGTTGGCGACCTGACCTCCCAGCCCAGGGCAGGCGGGACCCAGCAAACCCTTCGGCGGCGCTTGGCGCCCCGCCCCAGATCCCGCACGTCTCTCACAGGGACGTGGCCCCGGAACACGTCCGGGGACGTGACAGGAATCACCTTGGCCAACTCAACACCAGACATTGTCCTCCAGGATACATACTATGTAGTAGCACACTTCCATGACCTAATGTCCATGGGAGCAGTCTTCATCATTCATCTCAGTAGCAGCAGTAATGCTACTAATCTTCATACTTTGAAAAGCATTTGCATCTAAACAAGAAGTCTTAGCAGTGGAAACTCCTACTCCTAACCTAGAATGGTTACACAAATGCCCTCCACCATATCGTATGTTTCAAGATCCTACCTATGTCAATGGAAAATGAGGAAGGGCTCAAGTCCTTTTCAACCACTTTCAAGCCAACACCATAACAATTCT